>NC_138778.1:20073531-20158531 GCF_965119305.1 Pelophylax lessonae | reverse complement strand
TGAAGCCAAAAATGTCCTTCATTTGTTTTGGATTCAGTAGGGTTAGAACCCCTGCCAGGTTTTTATTATTGCCTGTGCCCCCCTGGGGGTGAGCCTGTTCGTCAAAACAGAAAGTGAAGGGACTATTCTAACAGAACGCAAGGAGAAATCTTCCAATGAAGACATGACAGGCCATCACCATGGGCCTCCGCAGAACTTTTTTCAGGGGGGGCATCAATTTAAGGTCACCCTTTAGAGTAGTCCAGGCCAGGGTCCCCCATAGATCACCCTTTAAAGCAGGCCAGGCCAGGCCAGGGTCCCCCATAGATCCCCCTTTAGAGCAGGCCAGGCCAGGGTCCCCCATAGATTCCCCTTTAAAACAGGGTCCCCATAGATCCCCCTTTACAACAGGCCAGGGTCCCCATAGATCCCTCTTTAGTCTTACCTTTTCACCTATATTCAGGTTTTCCTGCACCACAAGGTACTCCAGGCACTCCCTGTAAAGAATATATATATATTTAGCCAACATGACCCCCTTTAGAGAAGGCCAGGATCCCCACAGATCCCCCTTTGGAGCAGGCTAGAGTCCTCCGTAGATCTCCTTTAGAGCAGGTTCTCCATAGATCCCCATTTAGAGCAGGCCAGGCCAGGGTCCCCCGTAGATCCCCCTTTAGAGCAGGGTCCCCTCAGATTCCCCTCAGATTCCCCTCCTAGAGCAGGCCAGAAAATTTGCAGGGGGGGGGCACTTTCCCCCCTTGTTCCTTTAGCACGCATGCGCCGATGACGTCATCGGCGCAGTATACAGTAAATATCTCCTAAATGGTGCAAGTTTAGGAGATATTTACAGTACCTATAGGTAAGCCTTGTTATAGGTAGGTACAAACATTATACAGGAGTTTACGACCACTTACCGACCAGCTGCCTGTACGGCGGTTCGCAGAAGCGATCCTGGGGGCGCGCGTGGGCACCCACAATCGCTCCCTTGTGAAGAGAGGATGGTGGTCTGCTGTTGTGCGGCAATCTTATCTGGAAGTTGGAGCGGGTGCCTGGTTTTGACAGGTATCTGCTCCCCCCCCCCCCCCCCCCAAAAAAAAAGTGGCGAATGTGACTAACATTTCTAAATTATCCAATTGCATAAAATCAAAATTCCTCCATCTTCTGATTAGATGAATAAAGTATTTTTTTTTTTGAGTGGACATTCACAACTACTTCAGTAAACCAACCGAGTCAGTATATACAGTATATATACTATATATTTATCATTTTTGTATCACAATGCTTCAATAAAAGGCCCCCCGGCATTGTGTTCTTTCTGCCTTTCGTCCCTTGCCCCGGGGTGAGAGCGCTCCGTCCTGTCTGAGTGCGATTAAATCTCCAAACACTGCGATGTCAGGTAGGCAGCCTGTACCCGGTGAGGTCCCCTCGGAATGCGAGAGGTGTTGCTCGAAACCCAATGAAGCGCGCTCAAGAGTGACAGTTTCCTTTCCCCACCCAGAGACAGACCTCGGTGTCACCTGGTTCACCTGCTGCCGCTGAGATGAGAGGCCCGTGCACTTTAGCTGACTGCACTTGTAAGGGGAAAGGCATGTGGCAGGGTCAGCGCTCGTGGCAGAGCTGAGTGCCAGAACAAGTTGGGAGAGGCATAAACAAGCCGTGCTTTTTAAAGCTGATATAGAAGACTTAGATGCATGCGACTCTGTAATCATTCATACATCAATAAATGCATTTTTATGAATAAGTGACTTGAACGTGACCTGGTATCAGCCTCTGTACAGCAGGGCTGGAGTGTAAGAGGGAGAAGCAGCACAAGGAGCCAATCAGTTCATGTGCTGATAAAGAGCCTGCTGATAGAAGGAGACAGCAAATTGCACAAAGCAAGGCCCATAAAGACATGGATGAGTGAGTTTGGGGTGGAGGAACTTGATTGGACTGCACAGAGTCCTGACCTCAACCCGATAGAACACCTTTGGGATGAATTAGTGCGGACACTGCAAGCCAAGCTTTCTCGTCTAACATCAGTGCCTGACCTCATAAATGCTCTTCTGGAAGAATGGTCAAACATTCCCATAGACACTCCTAAACCTTACACTCCCATAGACACTCTTCTAAACCTTACATTCCCATAGACACTCCTAAACCTTACATTCCCATAGACACTCCTAAACCTTACATTCCCATAGACACACTCCTAAACCTTACATTCCCATAGACACACTCCTAAACCTTGTGGACATCCTTCCCAGAAGAGTTGAAGCTGTTATAGCTGCAAAGGGTGGGCCAACTCAATATTGATGTGATGGGAGGACCTCTGATATGAAGAAGGGACTTCTGATGGGATGGGGGAACCTATGATTTAAAGGGGGACTCTAATGTGATGGGGACCTCTGATGGGGAACCTCTTATATGAAGGGGGGACTCTGATGTGATGGGGGCCTCTGATGTGATGGGGAACCTCTAATATGAAGGGGGGACCTTTGATATGAATGGGGGACCTCTGATATGAAGGGGGGGACCTCTGATGTGATGGGAGGACCTATGATTTGAAGGGGGGCTTTGATGTGATGGGGACCTCTAATGTGATGGGGAGAACTTCTAATATGAAAGGGGGCTTCTGATGTGAAGGGGGGACCTCTGATATGAAGGGGGGCTTTGATGTGATGGGGACCTCTAATGTGATGGGGAGAACTTCTAATATGAAAGGGGGCCTCTGATATAAAGGGGGGACTCTGATGTGACAAGGACCTCTGATGTGATGGGGGAACCTCTAATATGAAGGGAGAACCTATAATAGAAAAAAGGGGGACTCTGATGGGGTACCTCTGATATGAAAAGTCCTGACCTCAACCCCAATACTTTTGACAATATAGTGTATAAGGAGTATATGAGGAAGAGAGTTTTTCCTCGAAACCCGTTTGCCTAGATGCATGTTTAAGGCAGCAACTCAACAATTGGTCATCTGTATTCATTCTCACCTTGGATAGATTTTATGTTTTACCTTTGTTTACTGTAACTGTTTTATTTTTACAAAGAACCTCTTTGAGTATGAAAAAAAGTGTTTCTCGTGAGGGGCTGGGGGCGGGGCTTTGATGTGCTGATGTGATGGGTAGAATCTGATGTGATGGGGACCTCTGATATGAAGGGTGGGTTCTGATGTGATGGGAGGACCTTTGATATGAACGGGGACCTCTGAAGTGATGGGGGGGACCTCTGATGTGAAGGGAGGACCTCTGATGTGATGGGGGTCCTCTGATGTGAAGGGAGGACCTCTGATGTGATGGGGGGGGGGGACCTCTGATGTAAAAAGGAGGACCTCTGATGTGATGGGGGACCTCTGATGGGATGGGGGGACCTCTGATGTAAAGGGGGACCTCTGATGTGATGAGGGGGACCTCTGATGTGATGGGGGGATCTCTGATGTGATGAGGGGGACCTCTGATGTGAAGGGGGACCTCTGATGTGATGGGGGGATCTCTGATGTGATGGGGGGATCTCTGATGTGATGAGGGGGACCTCTGATGTGAAGGGGGACCTCTGATGTGATGGGGGGATCTCTGATGTGATGGGGGGGACCTCTGATGTGATGGGGGGACCTCTGATGTGATGGGGGGATCTCTGATGTGATGGGGGGGGACCTCTGATGTGATGGGGGGACCTCTGATGTGATGGGGGGACCTCTGATGTGAAGGGAGGACATCTGATGTGAAAGGAGGACCTCTGATGTGATGGGGGGGGGGGCTCTGATGTGAAAGGAGGACCTCTGATGTGATGGGGGGGACCTCTGATGGGATGGGGGGACCTCTGATGTGAAGGGAGGACCTCTGATGTGATGGGGGGGGGAGGCTCTGATGTGAAAGGAGGACCTCTGATGTGATGGGGGACCTCTGATGTGATGGGGGGACCTCTGATGTGAAAGGAGGACCTCTGATGTGATGGGGGGGGGGGGCTCTGATGTGAAAGGAGGACCTCTGATGTGATGGGGGACCTCTGATGTGAAGGGAGGACCTCTGATGTGATGGGGGGGGGGGCTCTGATGTGAAACGAGGACCTCTGATGTGATGGGGGGACCTCTGATGTGAAAGGAGGACCTCTGATGTGATGGGGGGGGGGGCTCTGATGTGAAAGGAGGGCCTCTGATGTGATGGGGGACCTCTGATGTGAAGGGAGGACCTCTGATGTGAAGGGGGACCTCTGATGTGAAGGGGGACCTCTGATGTTAAGAGAGGACCTCTGATGTGAAGGGAGGACCTCTGATGTGATGGGGGGACTTCTGATGTGAAGGGAGGACCTCTGATGTGATGGGAGTACCTCTGATGTGATGGGAGTACCTCTGATGTGAAGGGAGGACCTCTGATGTGATGGGGGGACTTCTGATGTGAAGGGAGGACCTCTGATGTGATGGGAGTACCTCTGATGTGATGGGAGTACCTCTGATGTGATGGGGGGATCTCTGATGTGATGGGGGGGACCTCTGATGTGATGGGAGGACCTCTGATGTGATGGGGGGACCTCTGATGTGATGGGGGGACCTCTGATGTGATGGGGGGACCTCTGATGTGAAGGGAGGACATCTGATGTGAAAGGAGGACCTCTGATGTGATGGGGGGGGGGCTCTGATGTGAAAGGAGGACCTCTGATGTGATGGGGGACCTCTGATGTGAAGGGAGGACCTCTGATGTGATGGGGGGGGGGGCTCTGATGTGAAACGAGGACCTCTGATGTGATGGGGGGACCTCTGATGTGATGGGGGGACCTCTGATGTGAAAGGAGGACCTCTGATGTGATGGGGGGGGCTCTGATGTGAAAGGAGGGCCTCTGATGTGATGGGGGACCTCTGATGTGAAGGGAGGACCTCTGATGTGAAGGGGGACCTCTGATGTGAAGGGGGACCTCTGATGTTAAGAGAGGACCTCTGATGTGAAGGGAGGACCTCTGATGTGATGGGGGGACTTCTGATGTGAAGGGAGGACCTCTGATGTGATGGGAGTACCTCTGATGTGATGGGGGACCTCTGATGTGATGGGAATACCTCTGATGTGAAGGGGGACCTCTGATGTGATGGGGAACCTCTGATGTGAAGGGGGGACCTCTAATGTGATGGGAGTACCTCCCAGGCTCAGGTTTCCCATTGATAAGTAACATTTACATTTTGGGTGTCTCTTTTCATACTTCCGCCACTGAAAACGCTGAAATAAATTATATTTGGACCCATAATGTACACCTTTTATTGAAGTCCAATCGGCAATCTCACATGATGCCGCTGCTCTCTCTATTTGTTGCAGACGGTTTGAAGGGAGCCGTTGGGCCCCGGATATATTTTATGGGGTCCTCCAGCCAGATTGTATCCTTCCAACACTCTAGCGCTGACAGTTTTGGTTGGATATTTGTATTTCCTCCTCTGTCCAAAAAAAAAAAAAATTTGGCTCTGGATAAACTTTCTATCATTCGGGTTGTTTGTGCGTCTCGCTCTGAAAGACAAAGAATATTCGCCGTTCCTATCGCCGTGCCCCCAGCGCTCAATGAAGCTTCATCTTGTATTTCATGCTGCGCTGTGAGCGTCATTGATCATTGTCGGCTCATTATATGTAAACCAAAACCGATTTATTTAATCATTCATTTACATTCTGCGGCAAAGCATTGCGAGATTCGTTCATTTCGGCCTATACGTGATCCAATGGTGTTTATCGGTGCGGCCTGCAAGGTTTCCACCTTTCGGAAGGTGATGTAAGAATTTTCTGAGCGTGGCCGGCAATTAACGAGGGCGGTTTTGCTGTCTTGTTTGGTGTCCCCTTCCCGACGTGAACTGTTTTCCAGTCGCTCTATTAGCATCGCTCTGCATACATGCCAATCCTCGCTCATTATCATGCAAATCTCCCGAATGGCAGTGTTGCATCCTGGACAACCCAACGATGGCGTGCCGAGGGTTCTCACGCTGGAGGAGCCAATGCAATCCCTCGGCTCGCGGAGTGTGCACCGTCCTGCTTGACCTCATTGTGGAGTGCTGGTAGGCGGGAACGGCTCTCCAGCCGTCAGCTTTTATGGCCGGCATACATCACCGAAAGCAGCCAGAGTGACCCGGAGGGGGACGATTTATAAAATCAAATACAGTAAATGAAAAACGATGGTGTCACCCTCACTGTGCAATCAAACATCGGGGGGGGGGGGCTTAAAGCGGTATTAAACCCAAAACCAAAAATGTCATTTATCGAATCTTACCAATCAGTAGATGTGGTGGCTGTAGTGCTCTGGGACAAGGACACCTGGAGCCCAGGGTGAACATGCCAAATTGCGACCCCCCCCCCCCCCAAATATATGATTATGTGTCAGCAAAAATTCCCCCCCCCCCAAAACAAAAAAAAAAATCGAGCACTGATCTGCATGCTCCCCCCTTCGTCCCAGTAAAAATCCACTCCCCTGCTGAAATCCCCCCCTCCTGGCACAAGTATTTGCCCCCCAGCTCAAATTCTCTCTCTCCCTATATGCCCCCAGCACAAATTCCCCCCTCCTAGCACAAATCCTCTACCACTGGAAATTTACCCTCTGAGCACAAATCCCCCCCCCCACTTCAAATCCCCCCACCTAGCACAAATACCCCCCCCCCCCTTATCATCCCTACTTTTGTAAATCCCCCCACCCCCCAAAAAATGTTTTTTTGATGTTAGCACAAATTCTCTCTCCTCCTTACCATATTTCATTTTCTAGCACAAACCCCCCACATCCCCTCTCCTATCACTAATTCTTTTCACCCATCTCCCCTTGAGATCCTTGTAACCCCCCCCCCCCTTGACGGTGGTAACTGGTTTGTCTCATCCGGGTAATTTGATACATTCTGCTGGAGAGCTTGTTCTTTTTGAAAAATAAGAGACTTGCTTCCCAGATCAAAATGATGAAAATAGGAGAAGGATAGCCTAAGAAAAAAACTAAAGCAGCAGCCACATTTAAGAATTGGTAAACTGCAATCTAATAAATGTCTTCCCACAACAGTAAAATCAGTGTGTATATGCAGTACAGCATGCTTGTTATATTCACTGTGGAACCTAAGGGGTTAATCCTTTTGTATGGTGTAAAAAGGCTGTTGGATCCTGTCTTCTCTGATCCTCCCCTTCTTCCACTGTCTTCAATATAACAACAATACAAATAATAGTTATTACTGACAATCCAATCCTCTCTCTCCCCCCCCCCTCCTTCTCCCTCTCTCTCCCCCCCCTCTCTCCTTCTCTCCCCCCCCCTCCCTCTCCTTCTCCCTCTCTCTCTCTCCCATTCTGTCTCTCTATCTCCTTCTCCCTCTCTCCCTCTCTCTCCTCCTCTCCCTCCCTCTCTCTCTATCTCTATCTCTCTCCCTCTCAATCCTTTTTCTCTCCTCTCTCACACCTCTTCCCCCCCCTCTCTCTCTCTCTCTCTATCCTTTTCTCTCTCCCTCTCTCCCCCCTCTCTTCCCCCCCTCTCCTTCTACCTCTCTCTCTCCTCTCTATCCTTCTCTCTCTCTCTCTCTCTTCCTCTCTCTCTCCCACTCTATCCTTTTCTCTCTCTCCTCTCTATCCTTCTCTCTCTCTCCTTTTCTCCCCCCCCCCCCTCGCTCTCTCTCTCTCTCTCCCTCTCTCTCCATCTCCTTCTCTCTCTCTCTCCTTCTCTCTCTCTCCTTCTCTCTCTCTCCTCTCTATCCTTCTCTCTATCTCTCTCCCACTCTATCCTTCTCTCTCTCTCTCCTCTCTATCCTTCTCTCTCTCTCCTTTTCTCTCCCCCCCCCCCCGTCGCTCTCTCCCTCTCTCTCTCTCTCCTTCTCTCTCCCTCCCCCTTGCCTGCAGGCAACGTGGTGAAAATTGTGTTTTTTACACATTTTCCATGTTCCTATATAAAAATGCTTATAAACGCAAACACGCATAAACAGGGGTTACCGTGTTTACACAAGTTTACAAGCATTTGGCGTTTGAAATTCAGGTAACCTACAATCCTGAATGCGATTTCTCTGCTTTCAAAAAAAATGCCAGTAAACTCAACTGCCTCTAAACGCCACATAAGATAACATTGAGGAGAGGTCAGGGGCTGCTAAAAAACACCCAACTGCTCCTTAAAGCGGAGTTCCAGCCTTTTCACTCACCTGTCCAACGGTCCAGCGATGCGGCCGCCCGAAGCCTCGATCCTCTTCCCTCTGGTCTCGGCGGCGCCGGCATCACTGCTGTGGGCACCCGGCTGTGACAGTTTGTGGCTTCACAGCCGGGTACCCACTGCGCATGCGCAAGTCGCGCTGCGCGTCTTGATTGGCCGGCAATCTTCTGGGACCTCTGACATGTCCCAGAAGATTGCAGGGAGGGAGGGGGAGAGGAGAATTTCCGCTCAATACGCCGCGGCGCTCTCCAAGCGGAAGTGGGAGCGGGTACCTGTCAAAACTAGGTACCCGCCCCCCCCAAAAAAAATGACATGCCAAATGTGGCATGTCAGGGGGTTAGAATACCTAAAGCGGAAGTTCCACTTTTGGGTGGAACTCCGCTTTAACTTTAGTTTAGCAATTGCAGTGTGCACAAGCCCTAAAAATGTCATTAGCATGGTGTAGGGATCGACCGATATATCGAGGGCCGATATGCACTTTCCCCGATATATCGGAATCGGCCCCCGGAGGTTACCGATATTGCCGATATTGCCGTGACGTCATTGCGTATGTTGTGCCTCATGCCTCCACGCACTGGGACAGCTTCTGCCTACTTAGGCCACCTCCCTCAGCCTTATCTGGAGTCGGGGAGTCTCGGGACAGTGACTGTACAGTGCAGTGTATGTTTAACACAGCTGCCATACATAGACCCACCCACAGCTGCCCGGTGACAGCCAGCCAGCCACCCACACACCCACAGGCCTGTACAAGCCAACCAGCCACAGGCCCTGTCTGTACCAGCTAGCCAGCCACAGGCCCTGGACCTATACCAGCCAGCCACCCACCACACATGGTGCCAGCCAGCCACTCGCCAAAGGATGCCAGCTAGCCAGCCACCCACCACAGGGTGCCAGCCAGCCACCCACCAAAGGGTGCCAGCCAGCCAGCCACCCACCACAGGGTGCCAGCCAGTCACCCACCAAAGGGTGCCAGCCAGCCACCCACCACAGGGTGCCAGCCAGCCACCCACCAAAGGATGCCAGCCACCCACCACAGGGTGCCAGCCACCCACCAAAGGGTGCCAGCCAGCCCCCAGAGGGTGCCAGCCAGCCACCAGAGGGTGCCAGCCAGCCACCCACCACAGGGTGCCAGCCAGCCAGCCAGCCACCCACCACAGTAACAGATTTGTGTCAAAAATTGTGTTTATTTAGCAAAACTTTAAATGTTCAAAATATCGGCCCATATCTGCTGATACCACAGGGTGCCAGACAGCCAGCCACCCACCACAGGGTGCCAGCCAGCCACCCACCACAGGGTGCCAGCCAGCCACCCACGAAAGGGTGTCAGCCAGCCACCAAAGGGTGCCAGCCAGCCACCCACCACAGGGTGCCAGCCAGCCACCCACCAAAGGGTGCCAGCCAGCCACCCACCAAAGGGTGTCAGCCAGCCACCAAAGGGTGCCAGCCAGCCACCCACCACAGGGTGCCAGCCAGCCACCCACCAAAGGGTGCCAGCCAGCCACCCACCAAAGGGTGTCAGCCAGCCACCACAGGGTGCCAGCCAGCCACCATAGGGTGCCAGCCAGCCACCCACCATAGGGTGCCAGCCAGCCACCCACCACAGTAACAGATTTGTGTCAAAAATTGTGTTTATTTAGCAAAACTTTAAATGTTCAAAATATCGGCCCATATCGACCGATACCGATATGCAATGGGCAAAATATCGGTATCGGCAATGAAAAAACGATATCGGTTGATCCCTAGCATGGTGATGGGGGGAGGTAAAATATCATCAGATTTTAACTCAAAGCTGTTTTATCGGATTGTTAAATCCGCAGAGTATGTTGTCCCTTCCAGCACAGCAGCTCCTGGGTTTTCCTGGATTCTTCTTCTTTCCCCAGCAATAAGAACCTGACAGGGGCTGTAACCCCCCCCCCCCCTCCAAAATGTAAAAAAAAAAAATATTGGCCTTAGATACACTTAAAAAAATAAATCCTCTTTCAAAACCGCAGTCTCTTGAATTGCCTAAAGAAGCGGAAGGAGGCGGGCTGTAACCTGTGTAAATATAAACAATTCTAGGAAGATTTCACGCACTGGAGCGCGCAGATCAGACGAGGCGGCTGCAGATTAATCTGACGCGCACGTAGATAGGAGGAGGAGCCTGCTGGAGGCACCGCCGCAACTGACATTGGCAACGGTGGAAGAAATGTACTGAAAAATTCCAATGGTGGGCGGAGCCTTATAGGTATTTAACCAATCACTGATGACTCCACATGAAAAATATGTAGCAAGAAAAAATAATATACATACAATTGCTACATAAAGTGGATATAAAAAGTTTACACACCCCTGTTAAAATGTCAGGTTTCTGTGATGTAAAAAATAGACAAAGATAAATACATTTTTTTTTTTTTTTTGTTCACCTAATGTGACCTATAAACTGTACAACAAACGGAAATCTTTTGGGTAGAAGGAAGTAAAAAAAAAAAACTAAAATAATATGGTTGCATAAGTGTGCACACCCTTAAACTAATAACTTGTTGAAGCACCTTTTGATGTGATCCCAGCATTATTCAGTATTTTTGGGGATGAGTCTATCAGCATGGCTCATCCTGACTTGGCAATATTTGCCCACTCTTCTTTGCAAAAACACTCCAAATCTGTCAGATGTTGGTGCTAAATAAATCCTGTATTATAATAATAATAATAACTTATAAAAAGATGCAAACCATGCAGCTTTCCTAAGTGCACCGGGTGATTATAATGAATCAGACCCCCCCCCCCCCCATTCAGAATCATGGGAAATGGGTAGGTATAATCAGTTTTGGTGAGATTTTTCCCAAAGGTTGAATACTTCTAAAGGGATGCAGACCCCGCAGCTTTCCTGAGTGCACCAGGTGATTATAATGAACCAGACCTCCACATTCAGAATCACGGGGTATGGGTAGGTATAATCAGGGTAGGAAACGCCCCCAGAAATGTAATTTCCTGCTTGTGTGATTGGCTCGTTGACTTTATCAGAACTCTGCAAGTCTACAAGTCATATTTTAGGCATCCCCAGTGCTCCCCAATGGTTAAACACCTCTAAAAGGAAGCAGACCCTGCAGCTTTCCTCATCAGAACACTGAGAGTGCACCAAGTGATTATAATGAACAGGACCCTCCCTTTCAGAATTAGTCTGGACAGGGTATAAAGGAAGCAAAAAGACATTTTTTCAGAGCAACACAAGGTAGGAATCTGCACTGATTTCCCCAGAAGTTTGCACTAAGTTCCCATTTAGATTTTAGGGATCCCCTGCAATAGGATTTTCAGTTTTGGTGAGATACTCCCCAAGGGTTAAACACTTCTAAAGGATGCAGACCCTGCAGCTTTTCTCATCAGAACATAGAGAGTGCACCGGGTGATTATAATGAACCAGACCCCCGCCCCCCTCCCCCATTCAGAATCATGGGACATGGATACATATAATAAATTTTGGCGAGATTATTGCCAAAGATTGAATACTTCTAAAGGGATGCAGACCCTGCAGCTTTCCTAAGTGCACCACGTGATTATAATGAACAGGGTGAAATGTAAACAAATCCGCGCTTAGGATAATTCTAGATTCCTAGTATTTAATGTTGGCTGCAGCCCACCTTTATACTATATTACTAAGAATATAGTGAGAATGAAGAGAAAGGAGGGGGAAGGTGTATGGCGCTGCCAAAAAATGCTGATGTTTCTATATGTCCAAAAAATAGGTGTTATAGATATATACAATATAAATCACCACTATGAATAAAGTGTCCAGTGCATCCTATGTGTCTTCCTATTAGGAATAGGGAAAGCCTATTGGAAACCAGATTAAAGGAAAATAAGGGATCATTTGAAGGGGCTTTCATTTCAGGATACCATAGACAATACAAGGAGGTAGAAAGAATATTTAGAAGATATTGGCCAGTGCTGAAAAGTGATAAAACACTTGCCAAGATACTTCCAGAAAAACCTAAATTCATCTACCGTAGAGCACCTACCCTGAGAAATCGATTAGTCAAAAATGTGATTGACCCTCCTAAAAATATAAAAATTTTTCCTGACATGAGGGGGTTTATTAGATGCAGGAAGTGTGTAGCCTGTAAGAATAATCCTACCCAGCCAAGAAAAATAATGGACTTCAAATCAAAAGTGAATCACAAAAGATTTAAGATCAATAACTTGATCACATGTAACACTACGCATGTCACCTATATTGTCGAATGCACTTGCAATCTGCAATATGTAGGACGTACTACCAGACCTCTTCATGTCAGAATTAGAGAACATATAACCAATATCAAAAATGGCTTCCCGAAACACAGCCTCTCCAGGCATTACCTTGAAGTTCATCATAAAAACCCTGAAGGGCTAGTCTTCTATGGTATAGATTCAATCCAGGGACACTGGAGAGGTGAAAATAAGAGGAAGAAAATCTCCCAAAATGAAACTAAGTGGATATTTTCACTCGATTCACTTCAGCCCAAAGGACTTAACCTGGATATTGATTTGAACTGTTTTATTTCTAATTTTTAACATACAGTATATTTATATTTTAGATATTTTAAGTTTAAACAACAGGTTTAATCCTATGAGATATTTAATTCTCTTCCTCTGGTTATCACCATGGGATCACCAGTCAAAATTTGATCATATGTCTATAAGGATCAATTATAGACCCACGGGTCATACAGGTTGTTGTCTCTCTACCCTCATTCAATAATTTTTTCGGACAGATAGTCAAAGAATTTTCCCATCTATGTTTCCTTTATATATTCTTCCTATTCTCTTCATTCAGGTTCCTTTTAATTGGGTTGATGTTTTTACCCCCCAATGACTAGACACTAAGTATTCTGTTACCTGCACTTTTTGTATCTTAATGCGGCCCGCATCTATATGTTGTTCTCTTTGACTCCACACTGATTAGAGTCACCTATATTAAGTTATCAGACCCATCATGTTTGAATATATAGCATTAGTGCTATATATGTTTTTTAGCCCTATAATGTATACCTAGTAAATGATTACGAACCATAGCTCTCACAAACATATATTTTTTCCTTTATTACGGATTAGAAAGAGTATACACCATATTCTATTTCACCTCCATTTTTTATGTATTCACTATCACTAATATTAATTAATTTACATTACCACGTTTTTAGTCACCAATCTATTTATTTTCATTTATTCATTATTATCACCATGAACTTAGGCCATCTATTAAAATATTTTACATAGTGACCAAAAAGAATATTTATCATATTTAGTTCATTGATATTTTTCTGATTCCCCGTCACTAATATTAATTTATTCATCATCACCACCACGTTTTTAATCACCAATTTTATCACCAATATTATTCTATCTTTTATTACCATCATAATTCTAGGTCACCTATTAAATTATTTAAAGATTTTTATGAAAGGGTTAAAGTCTGTGATTGGTCGTAAGATTATTTATATTTAGGATTTATTTTATTATCAGTCTAATGCTAACGTATGTATTTTATGTAATATGCTGTACACTAGATGGTAAACAGACCCGATATCTAAGTATAGATTTTCACACTGTTATTGTATCCACGGCAACAGAGTAGGACCTGACCCTCCTAAAGTCCAATTTTTGGTTCCCCGTTTTTTCTTTTCTTTTCAAATGAGGCATACCACGGACTTTTGAGGTCAGATATGTCCATCTCTTAAGTACGCAGCCGCCAGTATGCAAATTCCCTAAGTTCTAGAACATATAGTTCTACCCGGCAACAGCGTGCGTCCTCTCTCTTTTTTCTATTGGATGTTTTGCCCGGCATTCCGATTGGAGCACGCATCGAGTCTTGTTTACCATGCTGGTATAAAGAGGCGGAGATGACGTGATGACGCTACTCCTGAAGACGTCATCACGACGAAACGTACGTAGAGCGTCATCGCGTCACATCCGCCTAAGTGGAACGCACATCCGCCCTGTGGAACGCACGGCGTCCCGGAAGTGCGCTATTATTGCTTTCTATGCCACTACCCTCTATTCCCTTTGTGAGTACCTAATTTTTATATACAATAAAGTATTTTAAAACTTAGCAGTACTACTCTATGTGAGCCTTCTTCCCCCATATATCGGTACACCTTCGGACCCTAACACCAAGGAACCGGGTTCACAAGATTCGGGTAGATAATCGGACCACCCAACCACTTTGATGGTCAGTGGAGGAGATCCAGGATTATAGTCAAGGCCTGATACCCCTGCAGGGGTACATAGTTCTGGTGAGTGCGGTCCAAGGGGTGCGGGGAGCACTGAACGGTCACCATATACCTGAGCACCTTTAATATTTCATCAAAACACCTGCACTCAAGTCACCTTTTTTTTTTTTTTTTTTTGCCAAGTTTTTTAGGAAATTTTCTTGCATTGTGGGACTATTTGTTCTTTCTTAGGTGTAACGGACTTATTTATTCTTGTATTATTGCTGCTATAATATTTATCTACCTATTGTGCACCTCATTTAAGTCATACTTGATGTTTTATTTCTTACGGCTGTAAATTTAAGTGGATCCACTTTTTTATATTTTTTATATTTTTTACATTTTATATATTTATTTTTATATTTTGTATATTTCACCCCTTCTATCTATTTTTTAATTCATACATTTCATCCAATTTTCTCATCATACCAATTCTCACTTATTCTGTATCCACTTTTCTCACAGTTCAGCACAAATATTTATTATTTATATAGTTGTATTATCCTTTAGTATTGCACATTCAATAGGAAGACACATAGGATGCACTGGACACTTTATTCATAGTGGTGATTTATATTGTATATATCTATAACACCTATTTTTTGGACATATAGAAACATCAGCATTTTTTGGCAGCGCCATACACCTTCCCCCTCCTTTCTCTTTATAATGAACAGGGCCCTCTCCTTCAGAATCAGTCCACATAGGACATGGGGAAACAAACAGCTATTTTTTTCAGAGCAACACAAGGTAGGAATCTGCACTGATTTCCCCAGAAGTTTGCACTAAGTTCCCATTTAGATTTTAGGGATCCCCTGCAATAGGATTTTCCAGTTTTGGTGAGATACTCCCCAAGGGTTAAACACTTCTAAAGGATGCAGACCCTGCAGCTTTTCTCATCAGAACATAGAGAGTGCACCAGGTGATTATAATGAACCAGACCCCCCCCTTCCCATTCAGAATCATGGGACATGGATACATATAATAAGTTTTGGCGAGATTATTCCCAAAGGTTGAATACTTCTAAAGGGATGCAGACCCTGCAGCTTTCCTAAGTGCACCACGTGATTATAATGAACAGGGCCCTCTCCTTCAGAATCAGTCCACATAGGACATGGGGAAACAAACAGCTATTTTTTTTTTTTGGAGCAACACAAGGTAGGAATCTGCACTGATTTTCCCAGAAGTTTGCACTAAGATACAAGTCAGATTTGAGGGATCCCCTGCAATCAGATTTTCAGTTTTGGTGAGATGGAAAAATCAACCCCAATTGGGATTGGCAAATGGGGAAAGGGAAATTGCGATACCAAGGAGGTGTGATGAAAAGTGTAGGTGCAAAGGTATATAAAATTATCTTTTTATTAGGTTCAAGTAAAAAATCTCAGTATGCTATAGTAGCATCACAAAATCAAAGATACAAAAACATTATTATTGCAACAAAACATAAAGTGCACAAGATTCAAAAGATACCTTTGCATCTACACTTTTCATCACACCTCCTTGGTATTGCAATTTCCCTTTCCCCGTTTGCCAATCCTGTTTGGGGTTGATTTTTCCATGTTTGACCTTGGCATAGATACCACATTTTGTAGTCTAGACTGGGATTAAGTATTTTTTATACAGTTTCAGTGAGATACTCCCCAAGGGTAAAACATTTCTAAAGGATGCAGACCCTGTAGCTTTTCTCATCAGAACACAGAGAGTGCACCAGGTGATTATAATGAACCAGATCCCCCCCCCCCCCCCCATTCAGAATCATGGGCCATGGATACATATAATACGTTTTGGCGAGATTATTCCCAAAGGTTGAATACTTCTAAAGGGATGCAGACCCTGCAGCTTTCCTGAGTGCACCAGGTGATTATAATGAACCAGACACTCCCATTCAGAATCTGCAAGTCTACAAGTCATATTTTAGGAATCCCCAGTGCTCCCCAAGGGTTAAACCCCTCGAAAAGGATGCAAACCCTGCAGCTTTCCTCATCAGAACACTGAGCGTGCACCAGGTGATTATAATGAACAGGACCCTCCCATTCAGAATTAGTCTGCACAGGACATGGGCAAACAAACAGCTTTTTCTTCAGATCAACAAAAGGTAGGAATTTGCCACGTTTGGTAAAATCCCTGCAATGTTCATAGATCACCCAGAGGGGAATTCATTTTTAAAGCTGAAGTCCAAGCAGAAATAAAAGGCACACATTCATTCTGCTCTGTATTCACACAGGTTTGCAGGTCATCTGAAGAATTAAATTGCTGGAGCAAGTTTACCCAGCCTGACACATCCATCTCTCATCGGGAAAAGGCAAACAAGAAAGAGTGTTCACACAAGGCAAAAAATGTTTTGCTAAGATAAAGTGCGTACCCTCCGGCAATCGCCGGCGTTGGCCGGGTCTGGGTTGGTTCCTACGTATATTGTGCCGGTGAGGTCACTTGTGCATAATTGGCAGAAAAATACAAACGGAAGGGCTTATCTCTCCTTCTCCTGTTTTTCCACTTGCTGTGTGTTTTGTAAGTAGGTGATTCCAGAATAATCCGAACTCCACAAGAGTGAATTAAAGAGTCAAGTCTTTTCCATAAAGGGGGAATCCACTCCGGGTAATGGGATGCTTTCATCGGGGTAACAATGTACAGGATTCAGAGTAGCAGGATTGAGGGTTTCCATTTCCACAGGTTTTCATGTCAGTCAGCATGGAAGGTGAAGCTCGGTTCACACTAGTGAAACTTGTCATGCAAGTTAGAATACATAAAGTCGCATGACAAGTCGCAGCCCAGTGGTTTTAATGGCACCCATTCCAATCTATGAGACTTTAAGTCGCAGCGACTTTGAAAAGGTTCCTGCACTAGTGTGATGAGATTTTCTTGTGACTTGAGTGCCAGAGAGTGTAGGGTCGCATCAAAGTCGCTCTCTAAAGTTGCACTCTAAATCGAGTTGCAGTGCCACCCTCTTTCCCTACACTACAAGGGTTAAACGCTGGTTAAATCTAAAGCAGGGCCAGCAAATAGTTCTTAATTTACTACCCTTCAGGCTTTAGGGGCCAGATTGTTGGCAGTGAGGGTAAAAAATGTCTCAGTGTTGCTCGTCAGAGAGAATAAAAAAACGACCTAGTGCCTGTTGTCAGTAGGAGGAGGCATAGTGCCCTATCATTCTTGTCAGTGGAAGAGATAGTGTCACCATCATTGGTGTAAGTGGAAGGAATAGTGCCCCATTGTTGGAGTCAGTGGAAGGAATAGTGCCCCAACATAGGTGTCAGAGGACGGAATAGTGCCCTGTCATTGGTGTCAGGGGGAGGAATAGTGCCCCATCATTGGTGTCAGTGGGAGGAATAGTGCCCCATCATTGTTGTCAGTGGAAGGAATAGTGCCCTGTCATTGGTGTCAGGGGGAGGAATAGTGCCCCATCATTGGTGTCAGTGGGAGGAATAGTGCCCCCTCATTGGTGTCAGTGGGAGGAATAGTGCCCCATCATTGTTGTCAGTGGAAGGAATAGTGCCCTGTCATTGGTGTCAGGGGGAGGAATAGTGCCCCATCATTGGTGTCAGTGGGAGGAATAGTGCCCCGTCATTGGTGTCAGTGGAAGGAATAGTGCCCCAACATAGGTGTCAGTGGGAGGAATAGTGCCCCGTCATTGGTGTCAGTGGAAGGAAAGGAATAGTGCCCCAACATAGGTGTCAGTGGATGGAATAGTGTCCTGTCATTGGTGTCAGGGGGAGGAATAGTGCCCCATCATTGGTGTCAGTGGGAGGAATAGTGCCCCATTATTGGTGTCAGTGGGAGGAATAGTGTTCCATGGTTGGTGTCAGCGAAAAAGGAATAGTGCCCCATTGTTGGTGTCAGGGGGAGGAATAGTGTCCCATGGTTGGTGTCAGCGAAAGGAATAGGGCCCTATTGTTGGTGTCAGTGGATGCGTATATGGAAGAAGTTTGGAACCACCAGGACTCTTTCCACAGCAGGCCGCCCGGCCAAACTGAGAGATCGGAGAGAAGGGCCTATGTAATGGAGATGACCAAGACCCCGATGGTCACTCTGACAGAGCTTCAGCATTTCTCTGTGGAGAGAGGAGAACCTTACAGAAGAACACCCATCTTTGAAACATTCCACCAATCAGACCTGTATGGTAGAGCGGCCAGACGGAAGCCACTCCTCAGTAAAAGGCACATGACAGCCTGCCTGGAGTTTGCCAAAACGCACCTGAAGGACTCTCGGACAATGAGAAACAAAATTCTGTGGTCTGATGAAACAGAGATTGAACTCTTTGGCCTGAATGGCAAGCGTCATGTCTGGAGGAAACCAGGCACCGCTCATCACCTGGCCAATGCCATCCCTACAGTGAAGCATGGTGGTGGCAGCATCATGCTGTGGGGATGTTTTTCAGCAGCAGGAACTGGGAGACTAGTCAGGATTGAGAGAAAGAAGAATGTAGCAATGTACAGAGGCATCCTTGATGAAATCCTGCTCCAGAGCGCTCTGGACCTCAGACTGGGGCAAAGGTTCCAACAGGACAACGAGCCTAAGCACACAGCCAAGATAACAAAGGAGTGGCTACAGGACAACTCTGTGAAGGTCCTTGAGTGGCCCAGCTAGAGCTCAGACTTGAACCCGATTGAACATCTCTGGAGATATCTGAAAATGGCTGTGCACCGACGCTCCTCATCCAACCTGATGGCGCTTGAGAGGTCCTGCAAAGAAGAATGGGAGAAACTGCCCAAAAATAGGTGTGCCAAGCTTGTAGCATCATACTCAAAAAGACTTGAGGCTGTAATTGGTGCCAAAGGTGCTTCTACAAAGTATTGGGCAAAGGCTGTGATACTTATGTACATTGGATTTTTTTATTTTTTTATTTTTTAGTAAATTTGCAAAGATATCAAACAAACATCTCTTACATTGTCATTATGGGGTATTGTTTGTAGAATTTTGAGGAAAATAATGAATTTAATCCATTTTGGAATAAGGCTGTAACATAAATGTGGAAAAAGTAAAGCGCTGTGAATATTTTCTGGATGAAATGTATTTGTGAAGTGGGATGGATCGCTTTGTTGTAATCTGGGACTCGGACGTGAAGGCGGGAACCCTAATGTGTGTTGACAGTATACCCCCTGACTTTTTATTACTGCACCCTCAGATCTGGATCCGGCCCTGGTCCCTAAGATCCATCACTGATCCCAGCCAATCCTTTTTATATTCCTTGAAGCTTATACATTGTAAAAAATGATACAAGAGAAATATAAAAGAATAATACCTAAACTATGTCACAGAGGGGGGCACAGACCTCCTGTCCTGGGTGGGGGAGGCGGGGGTCCTCTTTTACTATGCTTCATAATAAACTAGCCATTTACCTTCCTTCTATTTTTTCTGGGTGGAGTGAATATTTTTCAGAGAAAGCAATAAAATGAGTCAAGGGTCTCTGAGGACGTCAGATGTTGCTGACGAAACGCGTTATGCAGGACTTTCCATGACACGTTACTTCTGGTGTTTGGAGTGCAGGTGGAACTCAGTGTTTTTAGTTTCTTTTTCATTGCCTGATTATTTTTTAATGAATGTAAGTGCAATGTACTTCTACACTATCAGAGGTTCCTCTATCCTTCTCCTCATGTCACTGAGATATATGCAGAGTCTCTTAACCCCCCTTAATGACCAGGTAATTTTTTGCGATACGGCACTGCATTACTTTAGCTGACAATTGCATGGTCATGCGACGCTGTACCCAAATAAAAAGACTAGCGGCCCACAGCAGAAAAAGCACCAGGGGAGCTAGGCAGGGTGTAAGCAGGACAGGATACATGGGACATGGGGGACATGATAGCAATTTACAAATATCTCAATGGAGATCTCAGCTTAGAAAAAAAGCTGTTCAATCGAAGGGATTGCACGAGGACTCGAGGGCATATAATGCGATTAGAGGAGAAGCGTTTTAACCTCAGGCAACGTGGGGGGTTCTTTACTGTGAGGGCTACAACATTGTGGAATTCTCTACCACAAGAGGTGGTTTCTGCGGGAAGTATGGTGGCTTTCAAAAGACTCTCAAGGATCAGAAAATTCAGGGCTATGTGAGATGATTACAGCCACACACACCTACACAGGTTGAACTGGATGGACTATTGTCTTTATTCAACCTTATCTACTATGTAACTATGTAACTATGTAAGTGAACAACTGGATGTGGGGTCAGACAAGCCAGGTCAGCAACAGACGGTCAGATAAAGGCATGGACGGCAGGCAGAGAATCGTCAGGATACAGGCAGAGGTCAGCAACACAAGATCAGGCAGAGGAGCAGAAGGCAAAGCAAAGTCCAGAGACAACCCAAAGTCGGGGCAGGTAACGTTCCAGCGAAGTCAGGAGCAAGCTGAGTCAATCACGGCAGTCAGATACAGAAACAGAAAAAAAAATAATTTAGCCCCCCCCCACGGCCCCACCCCCACATATCTGCAAGTACAAACGTAAATGCAGGCAGTGGGGTGCCTACGCCTGAAAACATTGATTGCAATGCACGTTACAAAACTCTGCCCATGCTGGAATGAGAGCAATAATTCTATCACCAGACCTCCTTCGCAACGCTACACTGATGACCTATAGGGGGCATTTAAAGCGTTATCTATGGAAAATATAGGGTACTGACATATTGGGCATCTATTTACTTTATTTGAGTAATTTATTACGTTTTTGCGCCCCCTAAAATGTGTTTTTTCCTGAAATTGTGTGTTTCCTAGACCTTTGCAGTAAAATCGTGTGACATAAAACATTGGAATGACCACTATTTTATTCTTCCAGGGTGTCTGCTTTCAGAAAATATATGTTTGTGGGTTTTATGTAACCTTCAGGCCTCAAATTATTTTTTATTCATGTGCAAAAAAATGCAAAAACGGCTCTCACTGTGAAAGTGAAGTTCACCTTCGGGAACACCTGTAAGAGTTGTTAGTTATAAAAAAAAAAAAAAATGTCTCCTAACTTATTTAGCCGACTCCTAGATTTAAAGCCAATTTGTCTAGCCCTGGTGTAATGGGTGTTGTAGTCTAAGCTCGTAGGACAGGGTGACAACATAGGAGCGCAATCCTTAGACAGAGATAGAGAGTTGTCACCCTATGGCAGGAAGTGCCTGTATGGGACCTTTCGTGGCGGGAATATTATAATGAAAGCTAAAGACTTAAAAACATTAAAAATGATTGAGATTTTTTATAATTATTATTTTTATATTTTTTATTTTTTATTGTTTATTATTTTTTATCATTAATATGAATATAAAATAAAATACTTATTAATATTTTGTATTATTTGTGAAAAAAAACATAAAAATAAAATAATTGAGATTGTAGTGACTGCTATCAGCATGTGTACAGAGACTGGGGGGGGGGGGGGGTCACCTGCTGTCAAGATACAAGCAATACCCCCACATGTATCAGCCCTCATCTCCGCTCCCCCTTATAAGCTGGTTCAAAAGCAGGTTCTGCACGCCCTTGTCAAGGCCTTGAATGAGACGGGTAATTAGGGAGCGCATTGCATACCTGTCACCGGGTCCCCTGTGGCTGTGTAGCTGTGCCGCTGATATTATGTTCAGCTGTCAGCAGAGATCCGGCTAGACAATCCTCCCTCCTACAGACAGCCCATGGCACCCCATAGCATCTTATTGTCTGTTACTTGTGTCTGCAAGAATTTCTTGTTGTCACTCGGGATTTTGTCTTGCTTCTTGAATGGCCATCAGTATTTTTTTTATAGATGCGGTCAGTGGCCAAGCTGTATGATTTATTTATTTATTTATTAACATAGCTTTATGCCGTGCGGTAATGTGCATGCATCTCACAGATTAACACGCATTGCATTCCGACCAATGGGATTCCAACACACCGAAACATCCCAAAACGTGAACATGTCACAACATGTGTGCTTGCAGTGCACCTCAATGCACGGTGGTGTATCGCATCACATTTGCTTTTCGATAATGGCGCAAAGTTTAGATGTAATTCCTAAGGCCTACACACTGAAGTTAGACATACACCTCTCCCCCACTACTACACCACTACTACATTATCACTACACCCCTATTAAACCATTGTTACACTGCTATTATACTCCCACTACATCGTTACTACACTACTACTACACTGCTACTACACTGCTACCACACCCCTACTACACCGCTATTACATTATTACTACACCCCCTATTACATCACTGCTACTACACTCCTACGACACCACTACTACATTATCACTACACCCCTATTAAACCACTGCTACACTGCTATTATACTCAGTCCCACTACATCATTACTATACCACTACTACACTGCTACTGCACCACTGTTACACTGGTACACTGGTATTACACTCCTACTACACCACTACTACATCACTACTACCCCCACTATTACACCCCTACTACACCACTACTACACCCCTATTGCACCACTACCACACTGCTACCACACCCCTACTACACCACTATTACATTATTACTACACCCCTATTACATCACTGCTACTACACTCCTACTACACCACTACTACATCATTACTTCACCACTACTACACTGCTACTGCACCACTGTTACACTGCTACTAGACTCCTACTACGCCGCTACTACATCACTACTACACCCCTACTACACCACTACTACATCACTACTACACCCCTATTACACCACTACTACACTGCTACCACATCCCTACTACACCACTACTACATCACTACTACACCCCTATTACACCACTACTACACTGCTACCACACCGTTAATACATCATTACTACACCCCTATTACACCACTACTACACTGCTACCACATCCCTACTACACCACTACTACATCACTACTACACCCCTATTACACCACTACTACACTGCTACCACACCGTTAATACATCATTACTACACCCCTATTACACCACTACTACACTGCTACTGCACTCCCACTACATCATTACTAGACCACTACTACACTGCTACTGCATCACTACTACACCATTACTACACTGCTAATTCACCTGAGAAACGACCCAACGGTGCCGCCGTCTGGCCACACAGGCAATCAAAGAGTAGATCCGCTTTGATCACCTCTATGGCCTTGGAGGACCAGATAAACGTCATGACGTCACTTCCGGTTCAGGCTGGAAGAAACTTTTTTTTTTTAAAAAAAAGTAAAAGATCAATTTTTATTTATTTATTTTTTTTAAATATATTTTGCTTTTAACCGCTTGCTGACCGCCCGCCGCATATATACTGTCTCGCTCGGTATATATACTCAGCTGCGCCAATCGCCGTACCTGTATGGCGATCCACGGGACCAATCCTGGGGGCGCGTCAGGGCCACCACAGGCACGCACGCGTCCCTATTAGCCAGCGGGGAAGCTGATTCACGGGGCCGGCGGCCGCGATTGCCGCCGGGCACCCGCAATCGTTCCCCGCTGAGAGAGAACGACGGTCTGCTGTTGTAAACACAGCAGACTGTTGTTCTCTCTGGAATGAACACAGAGCGCCTGTGATCCTTCTATATAGGATCACAGGTCTCTAGTGATTTCACAAGTCCTTCCCCCATACAGTTAGAAAACACTCCCCTAGGCTCACACTTAACCCTTTGATCGCCCCTGGCGTTAACCCCTTCCTTGCCAGTGTCATTATTACAGTAACAGTGCCTATTTTTAGCACTGATTACTGTAGTAATGTCACTGGTGCCCCCAAAAATGTCAGTTAGGGGTCCGATCTGTCCGCTGCAATGTCGCAGTCCTGCTAAAAATCGCAGATCGCCACCATTACTAGTAAAAAATAAAAAAACAATAAAAATGACATAAATCTTTCCCGTAGTTAGTAAACATGATAACTTTTGCGCAAACCAATCAAAATACGCTTTTTGGCAATTTTTTTTACCAAAAATATGTAGCAGAAAACAAATTGGCCAAAAAGGATGAAAATTTTAGAATTTTACATTTTTTTTATTGGGAATGTTATATAGCAGAAAGTGAAAAATATTGTTTTTTTTTTTTTTTTTCAGAATTGTCGCTCTTTTTTTTGTTTATAGCGCAAAAAATAAAAAATCACAGAGATGATCAAATACCACCAAAAGAAAGTGCCGAATCGCAAAAAAATGGTCTGGTCATTAAAAGGGTAAAAACTTCCGGTCCAGAAGTGGTTAAAGGAAAAGATCGATTTTTTATTTATTTTTTTATTTATTTTTATTTTTTTAATATATTTTGCTTTTTAAAGGTAAAGGAGAGATTTGGCGTCTTTTTCACCCCAGATCTCTCCATAAAGAGGACCTGCCATCCTTTTTTCTATTACAAGGGATGTTAACATTTCTTGTAAAAGGAAAAAAGTAAAAAAAAAAAAATAATAAAATAAAAGGACAGTGTAAAATAAAAATAAAAAGTAAAATAAATAAGAGAAAAAATTTAAAGCGCCTCCATCCCTTCATGCTCGCACGCAGAAGCAAACGCATAATTAAGTCACACATGCATTTGTAAACGGTGTTCGCACCACACATGTGAGGTATCGCTGCAAATGTTAGAGCGAGAGCAATAATTCTAGCGCTAGACCCCCTCTGTAACTCTAAACAGGTAACCTGTAAAGGCGTTTAAAGCGTCGCCTATGGAGATTTCTAAGTACCGTAGTTAATCGCTATTCCACATGTGTGCGCAATTTTAAAGCATGTCATGTTGGGTATCTATTTACTCGGCTTAACGTCATCCTTCCTATTCTCCAAACAATTGGGGTAAATATTGTGTTTTTATTTTTTTAATTCATTAACCACTTTACCCCCGCTCACTGTGCCTCTACTGCGGCACAGTGGCTCGTTCCCGTCCAGCGACGTAGACCTACGTCACTGGACTCCTCCCCTTGTGGGCGGCGCTCGCGCGGCGCCGGAGGCTCGCTCCCACTGTATTCAGTCACAGCGGGAGTCGGGCCAGGGGAGGAGCTGCGGCGATCGCCGCTGCTCTTCCCCGATCATCGGGGAATCGAGTTTGGAGATCCGTCCGCTTGTGTAAACAAAGCGGGCGGATCTCCTAAGTGACAGGCAGGGTCAGATTGCAGGGTTCAGCATAGCTGAACATGCGATCTGTCCCTGTGTCACTCAGTCACCTCCCCCCACACACGTCAGTAAGCACCAGGCATAAATTAACCCCTCCCTTTCCAATAAAATTAACCCCTTCCCTGCCAGTGTCATTTTTACAGTAACTGCATATTTATAGCACTGATTACTGTAGTAATGTCACTGGTACCCCCAAAAGTGTCAAAAATGTCAGTCAATGGTCCGATCTGTCCGCCGCAATGTCGCAGTCCCGCAAAAAAATCGCAGATCGCCGCCATTACTCGTTAAAAAAAAAAACACCAAAAATGACAGAAATCTTTCCCTTAGTTAGTAAACGCAATAAATTTTGCGCAAACCAATCAAAATATGCTTATTGTGATTTTTTTTTACCAAACATAGGTAGCAGAAAACAAATTGGCCAAAAATTTTAAAAAAATGTGATTTTTACATTTTTTTTTGGGTGGAATTTCATATAAAAAAATGTGAAAAATATTGTTATTTTTTCAAAATGTATGCTTTTTTTTGTTTATAGCGCAAAAAGTAAAAATCGCACAGGTGATCAAATACCACCAAAAGAAAGCTCTATTTGTGGGAAAAAAAGGACGTAAATTTAGTTTGGGTACGGCGTCGCACGACCGCGCAATTGTCAGTTAAAGTCACACAGTGCCGAATCGCAAAAAGTGGCCTGGACGTAAGACAGCAAAATCCTCCGGTGGTAAAGTGGTTAAAGTGTATTTTTTTTCAAAAATATTGGGTTTGCAAAACCACTGCGCAAAAACCATGTGACAAAAAAAAAAAAATTACAAGGATCGCCATTTTATTCCCTAGGGTCCCTGCTTTAAAAAAAGAATTGTTTAATGTTTGGGGGTTCTAAGAAATTTTCTAAAAAAAAAATACTGATTTAAACTCGTAAACAAAAAGCGCCATAAAAAGCCAATTTTTCAAGTGGGTAAAGCTGAACTCCAGAACTGTAGAGATGAGCAGATTATTGGGAGGACTGCGGGTGCTTTAAGGTGGAGTGTTCCTTGAAGTGCACTTGACCGGAGCACTGGAACGCTCTCAGCTTACAGGGGATCCTGGAATCCGAGTGCAGAAAAGCAGGTTAAGACGTCTCCTAATCCCTCCATCATGGGTTACACTGATGGGCAGGGTGTGCACGCCGTGTGACAGACAGGAGCTTTGGGGCTGATGGCTGCCAATCAATCACCGATCATTACAGTAGCATTTCTGGATAATCCTCTTGTATCGAAAAAAAAAAAGAAATGCGAACGCAGCATTTTCCACCCGCATGGCGGAGCCAGCCCCGCTCTGCTACGCATTCCAAGCGCTGACACTCCGATGAGATAAACTCGGCTTCCAGATGCACAAAGCACTTCAGGTGTTTAATTTACCGGATTGTCAATGTATCTGATTTGTCTTCAGGCGTGGTTCACATATGTGTGCGAGTGTCTCCAGCGCGTTCCCATGCGTCACATAAAGGGCAGCCTATTCATTTAGATGGGAGAAACACAGGGAAAGTTGACCCCTATTACTCCCCTAGAGCACAGGTGTCAAACCCAAGGCGGGCCGAATGCGCCCCCCCCAAGGCCATTTCATGTGGCCTTCGCACCTCTCCTGCAGCTGCAGCCCCCCCCCCCCCTTTGTCTCTGCCCCCACAGAGAAGCGCTGGATCGTGCAAAGGAGTTCTGTCCCCTCTCAGTAGTTGGCAGAGGTAGTTGGTAGAGGGGACAGAACTCCTTTGCCAGATCCAGCGCTTCTCTGTGCAGCTGCAGAAAGGCTCATCCCCCCCCCCCCCCTCAGCAGTCCGCAGCTGAGAGGAGGGCAGAACTCCTCCTACAGATCCTGCACCTCTCTGTGCAGCCGCAACACCACCTTGTCTCTGCCTCCCCTGGTCTCAGCATCTAGCAGACTCTGGAAGCTGACTCCATGGGGTAAGGGGGTGCATTGTGATGCAAGGAAGGGTGGGTGACTCTTGACTTCTCATGTAAGGGTGTAAGGGGGGCGTGGGGTGCTCTGGACATCTAGTCTTACAGATATAACAGGCCCTTTGAGGGCAACCACAATAGTGATGTGGCCTGCGATTAAATTGAGTTTGACACCCCTGCCCTGGAGTCACACATCACTGGTTGGAGTGGATGGTACTATACATGCAGGTCCAGTCCCCTGCTACAGGTATATACTAACCAGGGACGGGACAAGGGGGTGGGAAGGAGGGGCAGCTGCCCTGGGCACTGTGGTATCATGTGAGGTGGGAGGGTACCATGAGCAGATTGGGGTGGAGGGGATTTGTGCTGGAAGGGGGGATTTGGGGGGCAGCAAGGGGTAAGAATTTTTCTAGAAGGGGAAATTTGAGGAGGGGGGGTGCTAGGAGTGGTGATTTAGGGGGATCTGTGAAGGGAGGGAGAACGGGGGAAGAGGATTTGTGCTAGGAGGGGGGATTGGGGGTTTTGTGCTAGAAGAGGTGATATGGTAGAGGGGAGTGGAATTATGCTAGGAGGGATGATTGGGGGGCATTTGTGCTGGGGGAGATTTATGCTAGGAGAGGGGAATTTGTGCTGGGAGGGGGGATTTGTGCTAGGAGGGGGGAATTTGGATTGGCAGGAGACCATGTGTACTTAGAGGTGAAATTTTAGGTGTAGAGGATTTGTGCTAGGAGGGGTGGTTTTTTTTGGGGGGGGGGAGGGTGGGGCATTTGTGTTGGGGGGGATTTCTGCAGCAACCTTCTGAGGATATTCTACAACCTACTGAAGATATTCTACAACCTACTGAGGATATTCTACAACCTACTGAAGATATTCTACAACCTACGGAAGATATTCTACAACCTACCGAAGATATTCAACAACCTACCAAAGATGTTCTACAACCTACGGAAGATATTCTACAACCTACCAAAGATGTTCTACAACCTACGGAAGATATTCTACAACCTACTGAAGATATTCTACAACCTACTGAAGATATTCTACAACCTACCAAAGATATTCTACACCCTACCAAAGATAATCCCCAACCTACTGAGGTTATTCTACAACTTACTGAAGATATTCTACAACCTACCAAAGATATTCTACAACCTACTGAGGATATTCTACAACCTACTGAAGATTTTCTATAACCTACCAAAGATAATCCCCAACCTACTTAAGATATTCTACAACCTGCCAAAGATATTTTACAACCTACCAAAGATATTCTACAACCTACTAAGGATATTCTACTGTCTACCAAAGATATTCTACAACCTACGGAAGATATTCAACAACCTACCGAGGATATTCTAAAGCCTACCGAAGATATTCTACAACCTACCGAAGATATTCTACAACCTACTGAAGATATTCTACAACCTACTGAAGATATTCTACAACCTACCAAAGATATTCTACAACCTACTGAGAATATTCTATAACCTACTGAAGATATTTTACAACCTACTAAAGATATTCTACAACCTACTGAGAATATTCTACAACCTACGGAAGATATTCTACAAACTACCAAAGATATTTTACAACCTACCAAAGATATTCTACAACCTACTAAAGATATTCCAAAACCTACTGAAGATATTCTACAACCTACTGAAGATATTCTACAAACTACCAAAGATATTCTACAACCTATTGAAGATATTCTACAACCTACTGAAGATATTCTACAACCTACTGAAGATATTCTACAACCTACTGAAGATATTCTACAACCTACCGAAGATATTCCACAACCTACTGAGGATATTCTACAACCTACCAAAGATATTCTACAACCTACCGAAGATATTCTACAACCTACTGAAGATATTCTACAACCTACTGAGGATTTTCTACAACCTACTGAAGATACTCTACAGCTTACCAAAGATATTTTATAGCCTACTGAAGATGAGATATGACGGCAGTGCTCCGTAGTGTACAGTATATTGGGCTGATGGCCTGAGGGAACAAAGTACGTGACTTTCCATATTCACAGTTATCTCATAACATCGATTCTTCTATAAATAACCTTTGGCAGGTTCTTTGTACTAAAATAAATTGATCTGCAGTAGAAGTTGGAAGTTTGGAGAGCATTATTTTTCTTGACGACGTTAAAGCTGAACTTCAGGCAGATATGAAAGTCACACGGCTCTGTCATCATTATTACATCATTCTATTGCAAGCAGTGTGAGGACCTGAATTGGCCTTTGCATCATCCTCTTAGGCTTCATATACACAGGCAACCGGAGGGTGGTAAAAACAGGCAATTGAGACACCATTTTACCGCTCCCAACTGCCCAACGTAAAAGCTGCTCAGAGTTTTACACATGAAGCTGCTGCCAAAATTTAGTTCCTTGTCACGTTTAGTGGGCAGTACTGCCACCAAAAATGGCCCATTCAAGTGAGTGGGGCCACACCACAAGTGCTTGGCTCACGGTTGTGGTGTTGTATTTCCCTTTCGTCACCAGTACTTTCCCAAGATATGAGTGTTCTGCCTGAAGGGTGGGGATGGGATCCAATAATTTAAAAAAAAAATAAGGCTCTTTTCACACGGCCGCTCCGTGTGAAAGGTCCGCTGCGGGAATTTTTTTTTTTTTTCCACGGAGCGGATGACATTTGTGTCATCCCATCCGTTTGCGGATGATATGCAGACATGATGTAAGTATATAGCACTGCGGATGTCAGCGGATGACACCGCTGACATCCGATTTTCCTTCCTTTCCGTTTTTTACACGGAAGGAAAAATGGGGTTCTGTTCCATTCGTAAAAACGGAACAGAACTGACAGGAAGAAAATCGGGTGTCAGCGGATGGTATTCCGCTGACACCCGCAGTGCCATTCACTTACATTATGTCCGCAAATCATCCGCAAACGGATTGGATGATTTGCGGACACACGGAGCGGCCGTGTGAAAGGACCCTAAGAGTTTCCGTTTAATAAAAACAAAAATAGTAGTTAACATTTCCTGCTGTCCTTATCCTACTCTTCTGCCTGGCAGACTCGCTGAGCCACACTGTTGGACCAACTGTCCCTCAAACGGGATCAGTCCCTGCCAAGAAGGATGGCACGCGGTTCTCTCTGTATGAATGTAAAAAAAAAATGCCATAAGCAAGGCTGAATTCAATTTTTTACAAAATTAGACACATTTGTCCTTGTTGGTGTTTCATTTGAGATATTTTTCTTCGCTTACATAGTTACATAGGTGCTGATTCAGAAGACATAATAAAAGGAACTGCTAAATGTAGGTGGAAAGTGAGGAACTGGTGCCAAGTTATTAGAAGGCTGAAGGATTATTCAATTAAGGAAGCAAAGAAGACATGAAGTTGGATTTGTATGAAATACAGTAAAACCTTGGTTTGAGAGTAACTTGGTTTAAGAGCGCTTTGCAAGACAAGCAAAATTTTCAAATAAATTTTGACTTGATATACAAGCGATGTCTTGATATACAAGTAGCCTCAAGTCACAGCTGAGTATAAAAGAGAAGAGAGGCGCCTCTAAGTGTAGCAATATGGTTACATTTAATGAAGGTACAACATTTAGCAACTCACATGGGTGATGATTGGAACAGGCACATCTAAGGATGCAGGCATCAGGGGTAAAGCTGTCCACATAGGACCATCCTCCGCACCGCCATCTACGTCATCCCTTCCATGCTGCCCCTCGCTTTCAGATCGCTTTACTCAAGGGTGGTCTTCCCGGTCAGGATTACAGACTGGCAGCCGGCGGTGCAGAAGATGGTCTATGTGGACCGCTTTACCCCAGATGCCTGCATACTTAGATGTGCCTGTTTTATTCATCAACCATGTGAGTTGCTAAATGTTGTACCTTTATTAAATGGAACCATATTGCTACACTTAGAGGCGCCTCTCTTCTCTTTGATACTCTGTAGCTCCTGCTGGATTTTGATTCCAATCCCCTTGTGGAAGCGGCTATTTGTGGATGGACATTTTATGGTTACACAACCAATCACATTGCTATAATCTTTTTATATGGACTATAAACTGAAAGACTTATGAATAATGGTTGTGGAACGGATCATCTGAGTTTCCATTATTTCTTATGGGGAAATTCGCTTTGATATAAGAGTGCTTTGGATTACTAACATGATTCCGGAACGAATTATGCTCGCAATCCAAGGTTTTACTGTATAAATAACCATGATGGGCACTTGAATTCCATCACCCAAATGACCACTTTTTTGTATAGCAAATATAATTGGATTCCCCGCTGGTTTTAGGGTTATTCCATTCAAGTGTAACAATAAATAGCCATACTAGTTACATAGTTTGTGAGGTTGAAAAAAGACATCAGTCCATCCAGTTCATCCTATGATGTGTGTGTGTGTTTGCTGTTAACCGTACATTGTATACCCCTGTATGTTGTACATTGTATACCCCTTTATGTTGTACATTGTATACCCCTGTATGTTGTACATTGTATACCCCTGTATGTTGTACATTGTATACCCCTGTATGTTGTGGTCTTTAAGGTGCCCATCTAATAGTTTTTTGAAACTATCAATGCTCCCTGCTGATACGACTGCTTGTGGAAGAGAATTCCACATCCTTACCGCTCTTACAGTGAAGAACCCCTTACGCACTTTAAGGTTAAACCGCCTTTCCTCTAGTTTTAGTGAGTGGCCACGTGTCTTATTGTATTCCCTTTCTCTGAATAGTTTGTTCCTTATGCTAGGGTCGCCAGTACAGTATTTGTACATTGTACATTGATATCATATCCCCCCTCAATCGTCTCTTCTCCAGAGAGAATAAGTTCAGTGCTTATAGTCTTTCCTCATAGCTGATTTCCTCCATTCCCCTAATTATTTTTGTTGCCCTTCTCTGGACTTTCTCCAGTTCCAGCACATCCTTCCTGAGGACCGGTGCCCAGAACTGGACAGCATACTCCAGATGTGGCCGGACCAGAGTCTTGTAGAGCGGGAGAATAATCTCTTTATTTCTGGAGTGAATCCCCTTTTTTATACATCCCAGTATTCTGTTTGATTTGCTTGCAGCGGCTTGGCATTGCATGCCACTGCCAAGCCTGTTGTCTACCAGCACCCCCAGGTCCTTTTCCATCCTAGACTCACCCAGAGGTTCCCCCCCTAGCGAGTAGCTTGCTTTCTGGTTTCTGGCACCCAGGTGCATTACTTTACATTTTTCTACATTAAACCTCATCTGCCATGTAGTTGCCCACCCCGTTATTTTGTTCAGGTCCGCTTGCAAGGTTTCCACATCCTGCATAGAAGATATTGGCATGCTTAGTTTAGTATCATCCGCAAATACTGAGATTGTACTAGATATCCCCTCCTCTAGATCATTTATGAATAAATTAAACAGGATTGGTCCCAGGACAGAACCTTGGGGGACCTCACTTTCCACACCCGCCCAATCCGAGTACTCCACATTAATCACCACCCTCTGTACTCTCCCCTGGAGCCAGTTCTCTATCCAGGTACTCACCTTATGGTCCATACCTACCTTCCTTAGTTTGTACAGTAAGCGTTTGTGGGGAACGGTGTCAAAGGCCTTTGCAAAGTCCAGATACACCACATCCACAGGCTTACACAACAGGAAAGTGAAGGAAAATCTCCCCAAAGTAAAGGAAGACCCCCTCATAGTTGTCACTACAACTAGTGTCCCCATTGGAAGGTTTCTAGGGTTCCTCTCTATTCCTATAACTTACAATTTTGGATTTTCCCCTCATTTTCAGGTCAGCTTGACCCAGGCAAATCCATCGGCTCTTAATGGGGTGAATGCTACACCTGCATAAGACTTTACTTTGCTCCTTGGTAAGAAAGATGCTATACGTTGCGCATGATTGTTCCCTTTTCCTTAGAGAATGAAGTGTTGTATTGACATTGTCCAAATTGGGCAGAATGTTGAGACCCTCAGAAGATGATTGAAATTTAAAACCCAAATAATACTTTGATAGTATACTACAGTGGTCCTCAACTCCGGTCCTCAGGGCCAGATTTTAAGTATTACCTTGGGAGATGCAGACTAGAGTACTGCAATCACTGAGCAGCAAAGGATATCACCTGGGATTTATTTCAGTTATCTTGCAAATCTGGCCTGTTAGTGGGCCCTGTAGGCCAGGGTTGAGGACCACTGCTCTACTACACATGTGTCAAACACAAGGCCCTCGGCCAAATCCGGCCCTCCATGCCATTTCATGTGGCCCTCGCACCTCTCCTGCAGCTGTAGAACCCCCCTCATCTCCACTCCTACCTTGTCTCAACAGTCGATAGCAGAGAGGAGGATAGAACTCCTCCACTAGATCCTGAGTTTCTCCGTGCAGCCGCAGGGACGCTCGTCTCTTCCCACAACCCCTGTATTAGCAGTTGGCAGCAGGGAGGAGGACAGGACTCCTCAAGCGGATCCTGCACCTCTCTGTGCAGCCGCAGCACCACTCATCTTCACCTTCCCTGCTTTCAGCATTCAGCGGACTCCGGAAGCTGACTCCTGCCCTCCTTGGGTCTTCCTCCAGACCCTGCACTTTCTACTTCCCAGCTCTACCCCAGCTTCTTCCCGGCTATAGCATAAAGTAGGGGGGGGGTGCACTGCGATGTAAGGACAGGTTGGGGGACTCTTGACTTCTGATGGTTGGGGGGGGGGGGGGGCTTGCTCTGGACATCTAGTCTTACAGATACAACCGGCCCTTTGAGGGCAACCATAACGCTGATGTGGCCCGCAATGAGATTGAGTTTGACATCCCTGCTCTACTAGTTTGATCTCTCAGACATTCCACTGTTAACTTCTCCAGAGGGACCTCAGGACTCCAACCATCATCCACCAGATTTCAGAAGGGGCTTATTCAAATCTACGGCAACGTCTTCTCTTTCCTTTATGACAAAGGTTAACCACTTTAGGTCTGCTCACATTGCTGCTACTGCAGCAATGTGGTTCGTTATCGTCCAGCGACGTAGTCGCTGGACTCCGCCCCTTGTAGGCAGCGCGCGCGCACCGCCGGAGGCTCGCTTCCGCTGTTTTCAGTCACAGCGGGAGTCGGGCCAGGGGAGGAGCAGCGGCGATCGCCGCTGCTCTTCCCCGATCGTCAGGGAATCGAGTGTGGAGATCCGCCTGCTTGTGTAAACAAAGCGGGCGGATCTCCTAAGTGACAGGCAGGGTCAGATTGCAGGGTTCAGCATAGCTGAACATGCGATCTGTCCCTGTGTCACTCAGTCACCTCCCCCCACACACGTTAGTAAGCACCAGGCATACATTAACCCCTCCCTCTCCAATAAAATTAACCCCATCCCTGCCAGTGTAATTTTTACAGTAACAGTGCATATGTATAGCACTGATTACTGTAGTAATGTCACTGGTACCCCCAAAAGTGTCAAAAATGTCAGTCAAGGGTCCGATCTGTCCGCCGCAATGTCGCAGTCCCGCAAAAAAAATCGCAGATCGCCGCCATTACTCGTTAAAAAAAAAACCGCCAAAAATGACAGAAATCTTTCCCTTAGTTAGTAAACGCAATAACTTTTGCGCAAACCAATCAAACTTTTGCGCTTATTGTGATTTTTTTCACCAAAGATAGGTAGCAGAAAACAAATTGGCCAAAAATTTTAAAAAATTTTGATTTTTACATTTTTTTGGGGGGGATTTCATATAAAAAATACTTGAAAAATATTGTTATTTTTTCAAAATTTACGCTCTTTTTTTGTTTATAGCGCAAAAAGTAAAAATCGCACAGGTGATCAAATACCACCAAAAGAAAGCTCTGTTTGTGGGAACAAAAGGACGTAAATTTAGTTTGGGTACGGCGTCGCACGACCGTGCAATTGTTAGTTAAAGTCGCACAGTGCTGAATTGCAAAAAGTGGCCCAGACGTAAGACAGCAAAATCCTCCGGTGGTAAAGTGGCTAAGATCTTTGTTACCATCAGCAGATGTTGATTAAGCCTGCACTCTGGTTGACTAATTTTTACTGTCCGTCAGAGTGAGAATTAACATAGGGCATTCAATGCAATGCTAAAATTATATTCCCTAAAGGAAAAAATCCTTTCTTCTGATGGTGGAGCAGGTACAAATATTATAGATGATTCTGAAGCTAGCCAACCCAATAACTTGGTTTATAAAATTTGTGTAGCTGATGGAAGGGGTTGAACAATCAAAGATAGCTGTGGTAGACTACAGTGCTGGGGGCAACAGGTTCCAATCACTTAGCCAAGCCAAGGTCAAAACCAAGAGTCTCACCGATGGCTCCATTCCCAAAAAGGGGAGAGAGTGAGTTCTTCTTGTAATGGTCACAGCCAGGGGCTGACTGGCAACTTTCGGCCCAGGGGGCAAGTACAAACCAGAGCCCCATGGTGCAGCAACTCGGCCCCCCTCCCACTCCCCCTCTTCCCAGCCTCCTCCTGACCCCCATTCCATGCTGAAGCTCGGCTCCAAGTACTCTCTACTCATCAGTCGAATCCAGGTTCCGAACCTGGTCAGCAGGGGTCAGCAGGAGTCAGTTTGCGGGAGCTGGGACAGCTCGGTCAAGGCTGCCTAGGGAAGGAGAGTCTCCAGTGGGGCATGGAACTGGCCTCTACTCACACAGTTTACACCATCCATGCTGGGGGGAGGGGGAGGTCTGTGCTCTGTCCTTGTCTTCATCCAGCACTCAGTAGGTCAGCAGTGGAGACATTTTACTTCTCTTCACCAGGAATCCATTAGGCATGTCTGTGGCAGAAGCAGTGCAGCCCTTTTACGGAGCATCAGAGTGGCCCGGGGGGCAATTGCCCCCCTGCTCCCTTGCGCAGTCCTCCCCTGGTCACAGCAAGTGGTTGGTGTTAAGAACCCCATGGCAAGGAACTCATCACCGGAAAGCTGGGCTTTAAGTGACTTCACCCTTTAAGGGATTTAGCATAGTCATATTTTAGCATTTCCACTTTTATTTACACAACAGGTAGGTGGAGGGTAACCAGGAGACTGTAGTGACCTTGCTGATTCAGCATTCGCAGACAGTGACTGAGGCTGCAGATTGATCTTTCAAAGACACTGTGGTGTCTTTTAGCTTGGAGTTCAGCAGTTGTTTTATTGGTTTGGTAATCGGACAAGATAAAAATGACAGGCAGTCCTAATGCCACGTTACTTATTAACTATTTAAGAAGCCTGTGCCTCCCACGTGTCCTAAATGCCACCAAAGTCAATATCCCTCTTAAAGGACCAGTAGAGCTGAATTGGAACTTCATTGAAGTGTTACTAAACCCACAACAGTACAGTCTGTATATACAGTAAAGCATGCTTATTATACTCACTGTGGAACCTAAGGGGTTAATCCTCCGCATTGTGTAAAACGGCTGTTGATCCTGTCTTCTCTGGTCCTCCTCTCCTTCCACTGTCCCCTAAAAATTTCCTGATAACACAGTTTCTATGGAGTCACTTTGCACATGCTCAGTGTGGTGTGTATTGCTAGCAAGGTGATCAGCACAGGGCCTTCAGGGTCAGGGGTCTTGCAGCCTCATAGGTCAGTTAGAAAACCCCTCCTTCAAGCTTTACCCGGCAACGGTAGAAATCACAAGACTGCTATATACTGCTGATGAGAAAAGGTATTTAGCAGTTTATTTTTACTAAAACTATTGCATTTCCATGTTCTGTGTACTGTGGGAGAGCAGATATAGTGACTGCAGGCTCCTGGGTTTAGTAACACTTTAATGAAAACAAGTGCTCAGTACATTTTATTATTGAATGCTCCTTCCTGCCTCCCTCTCTTCCAATCTTCCAACCTTCCTTTGTTCTGTCTTTTTGTCATTCCTTCCTCCCTCCCTCTTCATTCCTTACTTTAATCCTTCCTGCCTGTCCCCTTTCTTACAACCTTTCTTTTTTTTTTTTTTTTTGTCCTTTGGTCATTCCTCCCTTTTCAACCCTCACATTCTTCCTTCCTTCCTTCCTTCCTTCCTTCCTTCCTTCCTTCCTTCCTTCCTTCCTTCCTTCCTTCCTTTCCTCCCTCCCTTGCTCTTTTCACTCTTTTGCCATTCTGCCCTCCCTAACTTTAGTCTTTACATTTTATCTTCCTTCCTTTCTGTCCAACCTTCATTCATTTACAGCTATTCCTGTATTTCATCATCGTCCTTCCTCCCTCTCCCTTCCTTCCTCCCTCCCTTTTTCCTTCCCTCCCTTCCTCTCTTCCTCTTTTCAGTCCTTTTGCCATTCTACCCTCTTTAACTTCATGGACCTTCATCTTCATATTTAACTTACTTTCTTTCTTCTTCTTTCTTCCTTGCTTCATTCCGTCCTATTTTCATTCTTTCTCTGTTATGTCTACATTTCTTTTTCATCTTGTCCAATTCTTTCTTTCCTTCCATCCATAATTCCTCTTTTCCTTTCTTTCTTCCATCCCTCCCTTTCTCTCCCACGCTTCCGCTATTCAGTGCTTTTGCAATATCTCCCTCACTTATGTCATTTCTTTCTTTCTTTCTTTCTTTCTTTCTTTCTTTCTTTCTTTCTTTCTTTCTTTCTTTCTTTCTTTCTTTCTTTCTTTCTTTCTTTCTTTCTTTCTTTCTTTCTTCCCTCTGTTATTCCTCGACTTTATCCTTTCTTCCTTTCTAATTCCCTCCCTTTCTAATTCCCTTCCTTCCTTCCTTTCTCCATTCCTTCCTTCCTTCCCATCTTAATTCCTTTTCTCCTTTCCTTATGTTATTCCTTTCCTTCTTCCTTCCCAATTTCCTTCCTACTACCTTAATTTCTTCACTCTGTTATTCCTCTAATTTATTCTTCCTTTCTTTCTAAGTCCCTTCCTTCCCCCCTTCCCCCCTTTCTTCCTTCCTTCCTTCCTTCCTTCCTTCCTTCCTTCCTTCCTTCCTTCCTTCCTTCCTTCCTTCCTTCCTTCCTTCCTTCCTTCCTCCATTACTTCCGTCCTTCTTTTCTTCACACCTTCATTTCTTTTCTCCTATCCTTATGTCATTCCTTTCTTTCTTCCTTCCCAATTTCCTTCTTTCTACCTCAATTTTTTCCCCTCTGTTATTCCTCTATTTTATTCTTTCTTTCCTTCCTTTTTTCCTTCCGTTCCACTCTTCCTCTATTCTGCCCTCCTTTCTTCCTTGCTTCATTTGTTCTTTTCTTCTGTCCTCAATAATTCCTTCATTCCTCTCTCCATCTCTTTCATCCTCCCTCCCTCCATCTATTCCTTACCCTCTGTTCAGTCCTTTCATCATTGCTCCCTATTTTCGTACATTCCTTTTTTCTTCCTTCTTTCCTTCCTAGCTTCATTTCTGTCATTCCTCTATATCATCTTTACTTCCTCACTTTCTTCCTTCATTCCCTTTTCCCTTCCTTCCCCTCTTCCTTTCTTCATTCCCTCTTTCTTTCTTTCTTTCTTTCTTTCTTTCTTTCTTTCTTTCTTTCTTTCTTTCTTTCTTTCTTTCTTTCTTTCTTTCTTTCTTTCTTTCTTTCTTTCTTTCTTTCTTTCTCTCCTCTCCTAGTAATGATATATTTGGACCCCCCGTTGCCACCTTACTTTTCCCTAAAATAAAATTCTTAAACTTTTGAGTGAATCTTTAAGTCAATTATCCATCCATCATTCTACAACATAAGGATCTCATTGAGGTATTGCTCCATAAACTACAAGGGAGGGAAAAATGTATTCAAAAAGTAACATTTATAACCAATCATTTTTCATTTTTGTTGTTTTGTAATTCCAGTTTCTCGGTGAATCACTCTGTAGCTGGCAATAAATTTATTTTTAGCCCATGAGGACGCCTATTTTTTGTTCTTGGCGGTTGAAGTCCCTCTCATGGCACCCAGTCCTTCCCAACTGGTAATGAGAACTTTCACTAGAGGAAGGATTCTGTATTTCATCCAGTAAAGCTGTCACCATCCCCCTCCCCTCCCTCCCTTTCCTGACTTCTGATTAGCTGCCATCCCTCTCTGGAACTGCTGCAGAGCCATCCTGGGTCAGCACCGGAAGTTGGTGATCATGGTGACCAGTGGAGGCCAGGGGAGGTCACAGTCTGTTTGTGATTGGACTTTTTCACTTTGTTTGCTTTGCCTGGCCTGCAGATCCTGGGACAGGACAGCAAGAGTAGCTGGAGGCTGCCCCTTCCACTGACCCCTGACCATGGTCATCCCAGCTCCTGATTGCAACCTTCTGTAGGCAATAACAGCTCCCTGAGGGACCTGATGCTCCATGTGGGGCCTGCAGATGTTGCCAAGCCCCCGTGTGCTGCTGGTCTGCTGCCAGGGAGCGTTGTCCATGTGCGAAGCAGGAAGATATTTATAGCAAAGCTGTCAAATTGACTTAGGGAGCAGAGTGTAAAAGTTATTGCTGTTCCAGGTCACTTTTCGGTTGACCTCCGACCTCCCAAAGATTAGGCTCTGCAGGAATGACACTCTTTGTAACATTCTCATTTCACATCTAGATGTTGTGCACAAAAAAAAAAGCAGCAGGTGATTAAAGTCTGGCATGCAAGTTCAGCGTTTTCTTCAGAGTTTTTATCTTTTCTTTTCATTTCGTGACTTAACTCATCTCATTGTGGGAGCGCAGTTGGCCGTTTACAGAGAACCCGACCGGAAAACTTCCAGGACTATAAAAAAAAAATGAAATGCAAACACCACACACCAAAAATGCACACCATTTTGAAATAAAATTGACCCCCCGATATTAATTTTATGGTTAAAAATTAAGAGATAAATGATTTTAATCCGTTAACATAATCCAGAGTTCCTAAACCTATTCTCAGTCGCGGCATCTTTTTAAAGTTTGCAAAATCTGGAGACACCCGGCCCTAAAAAATGTAAAAACACATCAGAGACCCCAATTTCCCCCATCACAGTAGAGGCCCTCCCATCACATCAGAAGCCCTCCCATCACTTTAGAGGTTCCCCTTTAATATCAGATGCCCACCTTCAAATCAAAGGTCCCCCTTCACATCAGGGGTCTCCCCCATCCCATCAAATCTCCACCCCCCCCCACATCAGGGACCACTTCCCCTTCACATCAGAAGTCCCCCCATCATGTCAGAGTTCCCCCATCACATCAGAGGTCCCCAATCACATCAGAGTCCCTTCATCACATCAGATGTTTCCTCATCACATCAGAGGTCCCCCTTCTAATCTGAGGTCCCCCCAAAATATCAAAGACCCCACCTCACATCAGATTCACCTAATCCTTACCCTCTTTCACATCAGAGTCCCTTCGTCACATCAGAGTTTCCCTTTCACATCAGAGGCCCCTCCCCCCTCAAATCAGATGTCCAACCCCCCATCACATCAGAGTTCCCCCATCACATGAGAGGTCTTCCCATCACAACAGAGGTCCCCCTATAACATCAGAGTTCCCCCCATAACATCAGAGGTCCTCCAATGACATCAGAGTCCCCCCATCACATCAGAGGTCCCCCATCACATCAGAGTTCCCCATCACATCAGAGTTCCCTCTTCTAATTAGAGTTTCCCCCAAAATATCAGAGACCCCCTCCTCATATCAGATTCACCTTATCTCATCAGAAGCCCTCTTTCACATCAGAAGTCTCTCCAACACATTATAGTTCCCCCATCACATTAAAGGTCTCCCCATCATATAAGAGCCCCCCCCCCCACATCAGAGTTCCCCATCACATCAGAGTTCCCTCTTCTAATTAATGTTCCCCCCAAAATATCAGAGACCCCCTCCTCATATCAGATTCACCATATCACATCAGAGGCCCTCTATCACATCAGAAGTCCCTCCAACACATCAGAGTTCCCCCCATCACATTAGAGGTCTCCCCATCATATAAGAGGTCCCCTCCCCCCACATCAGAGTACCCCTTCACATCAGAGTTCCCTCTTCTAATCAGAGCCCCCCCCCCCAAACATCGTGTTCCCTTTTAAAATATTAGAGGCCCTCTTTTACATCAAAAGTGCCCCCATCACATCAGAGGCCCCCTTTCACATCAGGGGTCCTCCTATCGTGTCAGAGTCCCCCCATCACATCAGAGCCCCCCCCCATCATGTCAAATGGTATTTTTCATGTCACCCCTTCATGTCAGAGTCCTCCCCCCTATGACAATAGTTTCCCCCCTATACATCAGAGGCCCTCTATAGATAAATCCCCCCATCACATCACAGTCCCCCCATCACAGAGCTCTCCAATCACACAGTTTCCTCTTTACCTTTAGAGTCCTAACTTTTGGTTCCAGCAGTGCAGCAGAGGGTGGGGAGTGGAGGAGGTCTGGTGAAGGTGAACCTTGATCTTCTCCCAAATGCTGGGGGCAACCCTGCTTGCCGCCTGCCTTGTATTAGAGTCATGTGTCACCATGGCACTGGTGAGCCAGCCACCATCATAATAGCAAGGAATGACACAGTGCTTCCTCACCCTAGAGTGCCATTGGCTGTTATGGTGCTGGTGGCCTTGTAACCAGATGTGATCCTTTGCCTAGACCAGTGATGGCGAACCTTGGCACCCAGATGTTTTGGAACTACATTTCCTATGATGCTCATGCACCAGTGCACTAGTGTAGTTGAGCATCATGGGAAATGTAGTTCCAAAATATCTGGGGTGCCAAGGTTCACCATCATTGGTAAAGCTGTGTGGGGATCCCAGAAAGCCTTAATGGTAGGTGTAGCCAACATCCTTAGGGAAAATCTTTGGACGAAGTTTGGTGCCTCAAGCCAAGGGGGTGGGATTTTCAGGGCTCATTGAAACAAATAGAATAAAATATTGGTAGTTTATTGGAGAAAAAGCATAAGTAATAAACAATACTTTGATTGTGTGTATGGGTTATAGACCCATAAGTGGTGGTGAAATCAGATAAGAAAGAGTGACAAGGTGATGTGGTGACAAAAAATATCTCTCCGTCAGTCCTTGTTTTGCATACAGCATGGGGTCTGTTGAGGGAGGATATCTAGGATTCCTACGCGTTTCGGCATACATAATACACTGCCTTTATCAAGGAAAAATTATAATTTAAACGTTATATACTACAGAGGAAGCATTCTTCTCAACTCCTGTGTGATAAACTTAGGAGATCAGACGCAAGGTTCCAGGAGCAGACATATATGTTCCAAGTATGTGTGTGTACATATAAACTTTTTATGCAACCATGGAAAATGCCCATAGTCTGCATATTGTAATATGATTATCTACTATATTTTCCAGATATGGTGGACAATTTTTCCTTGACCTTGTTCTCCCCATCATATAAGAGGTCCCCTCCCCCCACATCAGAGTTCTCCATCACATCAGAGTTCCCTCTTTTAATAAATGTTCCCCCCAAAATATCAGAGACCCCCTCCTCATATCAGATTCACCTTATCACATCAGAGGCCCTCTTTCACATCAGAAGTCCCTCCATCACATTATAGTTCCCCCCATCACATTAAAGGTCTCCCCATCATATAAGAGGTCCCCCCCCCCACATCAGAGTTCCCCATCACATCAGAGTTACCTCTTCTAATAAATGTTCCCCCCAAAATATCAGAGACTCCCATCTCATATCAGATTCACCTTATCACATCAGAGGCCCTCTTTCACACCAGAAGTCCCTCCATCACATCAGAGTTCCCCCCATCACATTAGAGGTCTCCCCATCATATAAGAGGTCCCCTCCCCCCACATCCGAGTACCCCTTCAAAACAGGGCAGGATAAAGGCAGTGTATTATGTATGCCGAAACGCGTAGGAATCCTAGGTATCCTCCCTCAACAGACCCTATGCTGTATGCAAAGCAAGGACTGACGGAGAGATATTTTTTGTCACCACATCACCTTGTCACTCTTTCTTATCTGATTTCACCACCACTTATGGGTCTATAACCCATACACGCAATCAAAGTATTGTTTATTACTTATGCTTTTTCTCCAATAAACTACCAATATTTTATTCTATTTGCTTTAATGAGCCCTGAAAATCCCACCCCCTTGGCTTGAGGCACCAAACTTCGTCCAAAGGTTCACCATCATTGACCTAGACTTTAGGTCACACTATTGAGCCTGAGAGCAGTTGTCTTTATTAACAGCTTCAAAGTTATGCAACTGCGGATTTAATGTTGAAAGCTTTCAGAAGCTGATGGAAATGGATTTCATTAAAGCTAAACTGAATTGAGTTCTTGATTTTAGTGCAACTGCAGCGTTTGCTGGACAGCGTTGACACGGTGGGTTTTTTCTTCTCACTTGGGCTCTCTCTGGACTATTTCTCCTCCAAGAGGGTTAAAGGAAAAGTGGCGAATATGATTTCCTCCAAGTTTCACTCTCACTTTTTTATCTGCACAGGGTCAAGGATTTGCTAAGTAAACATTGATGAAAGAACTTCCCGGGAAAGATTAAACAGCCCGATGGACCAACTTATGGGGCTGTAAAATGTGACAACCCAGGGAGGGAGGAAAGATGAATGAAGCCGCGGAAGGGCGGAACCCTCTGTATAAAACTGACTTACTACACAAAAATCAGGTTCTAGCTGATAGGAGTGTTTTCCTTCTGGCAGACTTAACTTGTAAACGCGGCCTACAATCCTATGATGCCAAAATTGGTTTACGATATTGTTTATCATGGCTCAGGGATGAAAAATTACTGAGTGATGGAAATTAGTGGAAGAATGGGGCGGGCCATAGAGATTTGAGTCTAAAGGAGAACCAATAGTAAATTGAGGGGGCATCAGTGTTTTCTGGCCCTTTGGCACTTTTCCACTGCAAGTACCGGCTCGGCTCTACTCGGCCCTGCTTGGCCCGGTTTGCTTTTCCACTGCTGGTACCGCATGGTACGGTGTTGGAACGGTTTGGTACGGTACGGTTTGCTTTTCCACTAAAGTAGTACTAAAGTTAAGTGGGTGGGATAACAACGGGGTGGGTGGGATTCTCTGACCAATCAGTGGCTAGTAGTTACTGCATGCAAAGGATTGTGGGATATGGTACCGGGTATGGTACCTCTTGGAACCACAATCGAGGTGGTACTGTTTTTGAGAGCCGTACCGTTCGGTTCCATGCAGTGGAAAAGCGCCGCCGTACCGTACCGAACCGTTCCTACACCATGCCATGCGGTACCAGCAGTGGAAAAGCACAAAAGTGAGCTGAACCATTCCGTTCCATGCAGTGGAAAAGCGCCATAGTGTCCACTCTGGGAGTCAGGGCTTACCCAAGCAGGTCATGTCACTGCCCTTCCAACCAGAGGCGTTACTAGGACCTTCAGGGTCCCAGTGAAATAAACCATGAAGGGCCCCCCTGACCCCCATTCCGCGGCCCTTACAATCGGTCCTGGGGCCCTTTCCTCTGGTCCTGGGGTCCTTCCCTTCAAGCCTGGGGCCCTTCCCACTGATCCCGAGGCCCTTTACTCCCATTGTGGTGCTCTTTATTACGGTCCTGCAGTGGGATAATTTCACATGTTCTATAGTGGGCCCTCTTCCTGCTGTCTTGGGACCCCACACGGTGGCGGAACGCCAGGACCCAGTTTTTTTCAATGTTAAAAACGTTTACAATTATTTTATTTTAAAGTTTTTTAAATAATTTATTACAATGTTTAATTATGATTTATTTTTACAATTTGTTATTTTTTTTACAGGACAGAGAAGCCTGAAGCGCTGGGCGGGGGGCGTGGCACAGTGAATGGGGGGGGCACACGGGAATGGGGGGGCACACAGGAGGGGGGGGGGATCAGAAGCAGGCAGAACAGGGAGGGGGATCGGTGTCGGAGAAGCAGTTACAGGAATGATACCCTGTGTCTGTGTCTCTCCCTGCAGCAGGTGAAAGTTGGCAGGAGGGGGATAAACTGGCTTTTAGCTGCTTCAGAGAGCCCCACAGGCCCTTTTTTCTGTAGTTGCCCCTCTGCCCGACCGAACCGATTCCCCGTGCTCTTGGAGCCTCCCTGTGTGCCCTGGCTCCTATAGGAGGATTGGTGGTCCCCCCTATCAGCGGCCCTGCTCACCACCTCCAATGATGTCCCCCAAGCACCAACACCATTTCTTTCTATTGGCTGGAGACGCTGGAAGGTTGTGTTTACCCTGTGGTCAATTGCAACCTCACCACATGTAAGACCAATGTCTATTAATGATCATAATATGCTTGTGCGCATTTTGTTTTTACTTACTGTACAGAGAACGAACTCCCAAAATATCTATGTTTGTGTGCTTTTATTCCTTGGTACAAAGGTCCCATACTGGTGTATTGAGTATAGACTGTGAGATTTCTTTTTACCCCCTGCCCAGTGTCCTCACCAGCCTTTCTCAACCAGGGTTCCATGGAACCCTAGAGTTTCTCCAGAGGTTGTTGGGAGTTAATTGATTTGTGGCTGATTGACCTACAATTTGATGATGCCTGCACAGTTCTGGGGCTAACACCCCTTGAGCGGAGTGTTGGCCCCAGAATTATGCAGGCATCATCAAATAATCCAAACAATCTCTAGAGGACTGGAGGAACCCTTGGGCGGGGTGGGTTGCAGTGTTAATTTCGTCGACTAAAACCGACTAAAATGTTTTCGTCAACTATATTAACACAATTTTAGTCTACTAAAATACGACTAAAACTAAAACAATTCAGATGACTAAAATATGACTAAAACTAAAACAATTCAGATGACTAAAATTCGACTAAAACTAAAATGGCATTTTAGTCTTAAGACTAAAATGGCATTTTAGTCAAAAGACTATAACTAAAACTAAATCGAAATTTGCTGCCAAAATTAACACTGGTGCATGCTCAAAGCTTAATACCACCATAAATAATAACATTTTTGATTTTTCACTCCAGGACCAGCAGTAGTATATAATGAGTTTGGAAATTGTAGAGAAATGCTTAAATAATGCATTACAAATTACAATTGAACTACACCCATTCGATTATAGATGACTAAAATGAGTTTTAGTCGACTAAAATGTACTGGAGTTTTAGTCCACTAAATACGACTAAAACTAAAACACTTGCAGAAGACTAAAATGGGACTAAAACTAAAATGCCATTTTAGTTCTAAGACTAAATTTAAATTTGCTGCCAAAATTAACACTGGTAGGTTGTTGGCCCCAGTACTATACAGGCATCATCAATTGGTAGGTCAATCAGCTGTGGCTCAAGGAACCCCAAAAAACCTCTGGAGGAACTCCAGAGGTAGTTTGAGATTCCTTGAGCTGTGACTGATTGGCATAATATTGATGATGCCTTTATAGTTCTTGGGCCAACAACCCTTGACGGAGCCAGTGGCATGACACTACTGTATTGGTCTTTTTAGCTGTCTAAAATGAAGACTTTCTAACCACCATGATAAAAGGGGCATTTTTCTTTTTGGCCCCCAATAAATTAGAATGAAAGATTCCCCAAGACCTGAAAACTATTTTGAGGGTTCCCTTGGGGTGCAAAGGTTGAGAAAGCCTTTTCTACGCACACCTAAAAGATACGGAAGCTATGCATTACAGGGCTGGATGCTAGTCTTGTAAAGAGGAATGAGGTCATGACGTATCGTATTGGAAAACATGGGAAGATCTTTTTGGATGACCTCAATCTTACAGTATGGTGATTTCAGACCGTCCAGAGATTTCCTTCTCTGATCTTTGCTCTGTCTGAAGGATCAATGCACGGGAGTGTGTCCAGTACAGCTGTGCTGGGCCCTTGGCAGCTGCTGGGAATGATTCATATCATGGGGATTTGGCCCGAGTATCCAACTCTTACAGCTGGGATTCCCCTGTAGACATCCCACGGAGCCTTGTTTGTTTCCTTGTACCATCTGCCGCACACTAAGGAGGATTTCAGGTTAAAAGGGCTCCGTCTGGGTGAGAATTACCAACCGTCTTAAAGGGAAAACAAAGTCAAAAATGTTCTTTGGTATGAATGTACTGTATGTCACAGAGGAAATTCTGAAGTACTGAAAAGAATGATTCCTCTGCATGGCATTTAGCCACTAAAGGAGTTGTACCCTATAGTAGAAATGAACCGTAACGTCAGTTAACCTCCCTGACGGTCTGATTATGTCCAGATTTCTGTGCTAAAAGCGGTACATTGTTTTGCATGTAAATATTACATTTTAAAACTCATCTTCCCCTGCGATCCCCGGCCGGCGGCCGTCCCCCCGCCGTCCTCCCGCTGTCCTCCCACTGTCCTCCCCAACCATCCTCCCGCTGTCCTCCCACTGTCCCCCCCAACCGTCCTCCCACTGTCCTCCCACCGTCCTCCCCAACCATCCTCCACCGCCGTCCTCCCACTGTCCTCCCACTGTCCTCCCCAACCGTCCTCCCGCTGTCCTCCCACTGTCCTCCCCAACCGTCCTCCCACTGTCCTCCCACCGTCCTCCCCAACCGTCCTCCCCCGCCGTCCTCCCCCGCCGTCCTCCCCCGCCGTCCTCCCACTGTCCTCCCACTGTCCTCCCACTGTCCTCCCACTGTCCTCCCCAACCGTCCTCCCCCGCCGTCCTTTCGCCGTCCTCCTGCTGTCCTCCCACTGTGTGCTTGGCCGATACCGGCACCTGTCTTCCGGTTCCCTTCCCTGCGAGCGTTGCGACGCAGGGGGGTGGAACCGGCGGCAATTTAAAAAATGTAAATACACCAAATGAGATGATACAAAGCTGTGATCCTAACGGATTACACTGTATCATCCCATTCCACTGGATTTCACCTGGTGACTTTTCCAGTGCCCTGCCTGTGCTTTTCCAGTTCTTTGTGCCTGGAAAATAGAGAACGACCATGGCGTCCAAAAAGCGTCCTTTTTGCACAAAAGCACTTTTAGACGAACTGGAAAACAGCAACAGGGAAACGGAGTTACTTGAAGAACTGAGCGATAGCGATTCGTGGGAAAACTCGTCACCAGGTACGGAACACATAGACGATTCTGATGTCTCTTTCTGGCACATCGCTCCGTTGGAAATTCTGAAGAAACATTTGATAAACTTCCCAAATTCCACAAGTGATGTGCCAGAAAGAGACATCAGAATCGTCGCTGTCGTCACTTTCCGTACCTGATGACGAATTTCCCCACGAATCGCTATCACACAGTTCTTCAAGTAACTCAGTTTCGCTGTCGCTGTTTTCCAGTTCGTCTAAAAGCACTTTTGCGCATAAAAAATGCTTTTTGGACGCCATGGTCGTTCTCTATTTTCCAGACTCAAAGCACTGGAAAAGCACTGGCAGGGCACTGGAAAAGTCACCAGGTGAAATCCTGTGGTGGAATGGGATGATACAGTGTAATCCGTTAGGATCACAGCTTTCTATCATCTCATTTGGTGCATTTACATTTTTGAAATTGCCGCCGGTTCCACCACCCTGCGTCGCAATGCTCGCAGGGAAGGGAACCGGAAGACAGGTGCTGGCATCGGCCGAGCACACAGCGGGAGGAGAATGGGAGGACGGCGGGGGAGGATGGCGGGGAGCGCAGGGGAAGGTGAGTTTTAAAATATAAAACAACATATTTCCATGCAAAACAATGTACCGCTTTTAGCACAGAAATCCTGACATAATCAGACCGCCAGGGAGGTTAAAGCTGAGCCAAAGTCCAACTTGCAAAAACTGTGAACAGGCAGACTCTTTATTGCAGAGGAGATATGCAGTGTCTCCTCTACAATAAAAGAAGCCTACCTGCCTGCTTGTAGTCTTGTTTGTGTAGCACCCATATAAATATAGAGTAGGCTGCTAGGTAAATTTAGTTTGGCTCCCCTGTAAATCAATGCATAGGTGAGCGCAGCCTATTGCATTAGGGTGTGCACCCCAAAGCTCAGACACGCATGCCTTTCTCTGCAGCCTGGAAGCCCAAGCAATAAGGGGGATCTGCACTGTACATAGTGATTAGGGTGTGTCCAGGCACGCATGCAATTAGGCATGCATTTAGGGGTGCTCAGTCTTTCACATCAATCTGCTCTGTTACTTTCTCCTGTCTTTCACTGGATTCTAGAGGTATAGTGGGAGCAAGAACAGAGCAGGCAGCCTAAATATTTATGAAACTCCAGCCAATCCCTGGGGAGGTGTGTTCAGAAGGTGGTTAGAGGGCCCATAAATATTCTGAGGCCTGGGCAGCAGATGCAATATTCCGGCTCTGACTGGGGTGCGCTACATTTGTAAAATACACTGAGCTGCGCAAGAGGGGTGACTTCTGCCCTGTGCATGCATGGGAGTGGCATCGTGCTGCGCTGGCCAATGAGAACGGCAGCAGCCCAACCCCTGGAAGAAGTCAGCGAGGGACCTCGGACCATTAAAGCAAAGGTAAGTTTTGTCTCTTTTTCATTCTGCTTTAAATGTTTTTTTGTTAAATAGAATACTTGTTGTCACCTTTTTTCCATCCTTTGTTGCATATCTGCGCTGCTGATTCCCTGCAGCTCTTTTGCAGCCACTTCATGTCTACATATACACCAGCGATGGTTGCATGGGCAATTATTAGGGCAAGTTTCTTGATGGTGACAACAGTGGATCACGTTGCGTGATCTGGGTTGAAACAATCACTTGTAATCCTCATTGGAAGGCTGTGTAACAGGGCGACAGCAATAAAGAAAAGAAGGGGCATATTTCCCTGCACTTCCTCCCTCCTCCTCCTTGGCCAATAGCATGGCCTCTCCTTTCAACCAATCGGGAAACAGGCCTCAGAACACGCTTCCTGATTGGCTGGGAGGAGAATCAGTGTGATAATAACGAATATTCATTCGCTATTGTCACACAACTGGGTGGGCTCGGGGCACAGTGCTCTGCGCCCCTAGCCCACCCTTTTTTGAAGCCTATTAGAGCCTCTGGATCTAATCACGTGCTTAAAAAAAAAAAACCCATTGGAATGCCCGGCGCCCTGCATGTATATTAGGGGGCTGGACGCATGGATTGGGGGGGGGGGGCGGCGCCCCTGCGCCCCCAGTGCACCAGCCGCCACTGGGTTATGTAAAGCACATGCATTGACACAATTCATTGCATGAATGGGTCCTCAGGCTAACCTGTTGCTATGTTCTGAATGGGCAAGGCTATAATGTCTCCCAAAGGCAGGGGCATGATGGGGCTTGCAGTTCCGCAACAGCTGGAGGGTCACAAGTTGAGTTGACCACTCATGTTGTAGACCAATGGTACTCAACCTCAGTCCTCAAGAACCCCCAACAGGTCATGTTTTCACGCTTTCCTTCACCTTGCACATGTCTTTAAAGCAATGTGAGCAAAAATCACCCAACAAAAACACTTAGCAATAATCTGCATGCTTACCCCTTAAGCATAAATTCCCCCTCCTTCCAGTACAAATCTCCCCCCTTCTGAAATCCCCCATCTCAGGGCAAATCTTTGCCCCCCCCCCCCATCCCCCAAATCCCCCCAGCTCAAATGCTCCCCCCCAAAAAAAAAGAAAAATTCACCCCCTTCTAACAAAAATCCTCTACCCTAAAGTTTCCCCTCCTAATACACCTCTCCCCCCCGCCCTCGCCCCACTTCAAATTCCCCAAATTTCCACCAAATGCTCCTTCCTAGCACAAATCTTCTTTCCCCATCCCCCCTCACATTACAAATCCCCCTAAATCACCCCCCCCCCTCCAATTTTCTCTCATAGAACAAAACTTACCCCCTGCTGCTCCCTTCCAACATAACCCCCACCTCCTCTTGGTTTCCCCAATACTTCACATGATGCCACAGTGCCCAGGGTAGCCGTCCCTCCTGCCCCCCCCCCCCCCCATGTCCCAGCCCTGGTTGGGAACCACTGCCAGAGACAAGATATGGATGTCAGGATCTGCTCCCTCTTCTTCAAATGATCCTTATGCTTGTTGGCAGATATTCAGATTCATGTAGTTGCAGCTACTTAACAGCTTCCGGACCGCCCGCTGCACATTTACTGCAGCAGGCTGGCCCTCCTGCGCGAACCGACGTAGCCCTATGTCGGTCGCGCGCTTGGTGCTGGGAGGGCGAGCGCATGCCGCCGACAGCGTGCTCCCGCCCCCCACTAGGCAGCGGTGATGGCGATGCACAGGACCAGCAGGACCAATTGCCGCCTGGCACCAGCGATCGCTCCCCGCTGAGAGAGAAGAACGGTCAGCTGTTGTAAACACAGCTGACCGTTCTTCTCTCTGAAATGATCACAGAGCGCCTGTGATCCTTCTATATAGGAACACAGATCTCTATGGTCATTTCACAAGCCCCTCCCCCCCACAGTTAGTAAAAACTCCCCTAGGCTCACATTTATCCCTTTGATCACCCACTAGGTTAACCCCTTCCCTACCAGTGTCATTATTACAGTAACAGTGCATATTTTTAGCACTGATTACTGTAGTAATGTCACTGGTCCCCCCAAAAGTGTCAAAAATGTCAGTTAGGGTACCAATCTGTCCACCACAATGTCGCAGTCCCATCGCCACCATTACTAGTAAAAATTAAATACATTTTTTTAATAAAATATTTACCCTAGTTTGTAGTCGCTATAACTTTTGCACCAATCAAAATACGCTTATTGGGATTTTTTTTTTTTTTTTTTTCAAAAATAAGTAGCAGAATACAAATTGGCATAAAAGGATAAAAAATGTTGATTTTAAATTTTTTTTTTTTTTTGGGGGGAATGTTATGTACCAGAATGTGAAAAATATTGTTTGTTTATAGCGCAAAAAATAAAAATCACACAGCTGATCAAATACCACTAAAAGGAAGCTCTATTTGTGGGAGAAAAGGACATCAATTTTATTTAGTTACAGTGTAGCACGACCGCGCAATTTTCCATTAAAATAACGCAGTGCCGAATCGCAAAAAATGGCCTGGTCATTAAGGGGGCAAATCCTTCCGGTCCAGAACTGGTTAAAAAAAGATTCAATAAACATATATCTTTCAGAGCCTAGTAATGTTTTTTTTTATCATTATTATTTTTTTTTTCCTTCAGAACACAATCATTACGGTGGCCTTGCCCTTTAACAGGCAGCGGTGCTGTGCAATCACAGGTAAGATATCGCTCTCTGTATAAGAAGTAATAAAGATATAATGTTACATGTCTTCTGTCATGTTGATCCGCCAGCTGTAGTGAGCAGAAGAATGATGGATTAGGAGATCATTCACTTCTTTTTTACTGTCTAATATATGCGGCAATTTTCACTGCATTTATAAATGACATGATTTGACAGCAAGACATTTTCTTGATTGCATATTTGTCCCCCCAAAATGTATCCTTTAACTCTTTACAATTGCCCTACACATAATGTGTGGCAACAAAAGGGTTAACGCCCACATGCCACACATATATAGCAATTAAAAAAACAAATAATCACCTAGCATATTCAACATACACAATATTACATATTATATATTTAGAATTATACATATATATATATATATATATATATATAGGGCTTTTTTTCAGCGGGAACGCGGGGGAACGCAGTTCCGGCACCTCCAGAACTGACTGTATGTAATGGTAAGGGGTGTGCTGCAGGGTCTATTGATTCTTGCTGTGAGGGAATCTACTCTAACTGGAGGGGATATAATTTAGCAAGGGGGTCTATTGTTGCTGGTGGGGGATCTATTTTTGCTGGGGATGGGTTCTATGTTGCTGGGGGGTCAGTTTTTGCTGGGAGAGATCTACTGAAGGAGGGGTCGATTCATGCTAGCTGTAGGGAGATCTGTTGTTGCTGCCGGAGTCTATTGTTCCTGGGGGGGGGGGGGGGATTTGTGATCCATTGTTAGGAGGATCTATTGTTGCTGGCTGCAGGGGATCTATTTTACTACCTTTCTTGTTATCACTCCCAAATTGTATACAAATTACTTAGCACCACACAATTATATTTGGTTCTGTATTGTCTAAAAGGGCAGTATTGGGAGGTGGTAGGGGGTGGAACCATGGAATGTTGCTCGGCGGTGGGTTGGAGGTGGAACCAAGGAATGGTGCTCGGAGGTGGTTAGGGCCAGAGAAAAGGAGTACCTCGGAAAGAGGGGAGTTCCTGCACCTATTGTCTGAGAAAAAAAGCCCTGTATATATATATATATAGGTTTTTTTTAATTTATTTATATATATATATATATATATATATATATATATAAATCTATATTTATATATAATTATCTAGCACATTTAATATACAAAATATTACATATTGTGCATATGTTTACATATTATATATTTATATTTCTATACATATACATATAGTTTTTTTTATTTCTATATATATATATATATATATATATATATATACATTTATATTTATATATAATTATCTAGCACATTCAATATACAAAATATTACATATTGTACATATTATACATATTATACACAATATACATATTCATACACACAAGTCATATTGTAATTGAATGTTATTAACCTCTTGACCTCCGGAAAAATTTACCCTCCCCTTCATGACCAGGCCATTTTTTGTGATATGGCACTGCGTTACTTTACCTGACAATTGCGCGGTTGTGTGACGCTGTACCCAAATAAATTGTATGTCCTTTTTTTTTCCCCACAAATCGAGCTTTCTTTTGGTGGTATTTGATAACATCTGCGGTTTATTTATTTTTTGCTCTATAAACAAAAAAATACTGACAATTTTGAAAAAAATAAATAAATATTCCTTACTTTCTGCTATAAAACATATTCAATAAAAATATATATATATATATATATATATTTTCTTCATAAATTGAGGCCAATATGTATTCTGCTACATATTTTTGGTAAAAAAAAAAAGAAAATAAGCTTATATGGATTGGTTTGTGCAACAAACGGGATATTTTTATTCATTTTTATTTATTTATTAGTAATGGCAGCGATCAGCGGCTTATAGCGGGACTGCTATATTGCGGCTGACATTCTGACACTGACTGACACTTTTGGCACTTTTTGGGGACCAGTGACACTAATACAGTGATCAGTGCTAAAATAAATATGCACTGTCACTGTACTAATGACACTGGCTGGGAAGGGGTTAACATCAGGAGCGTTTAACCTGCCTAGCGGTATCCCCGAGCGTGACTCGGGGTGGATTTTCCATGCTGTTATCGGTATCCCCGAGTCACGCTCGGGGTAGATGTGCAGAGCGAGCAGCGGTGTCTCTTACCTTCTCCTGCCGAGATCCCCGCCGCTCGTCCGTCGGTATGAGGACTTCCTGGTTCCGTTCCCTGCAGCAGCAATGCTGCATGGGAGCGGAACTAGGGAGGGAAATTCAAACGTTGAACGTTGCACAAAACACAAACACATAACATTTATATTATATATATATATATATATATATATATATATATATATATATATATATATATATATATATATATATATATATGTATATATATATGTGTATATATATATATATATATATATATATATATATATATACACACACACACACACATATATATATATATATACTGTATATATATTATATTATATAATAAAATTATATTATTGATTAGATTATAATTCATGCGTTTGTGTTTCAAATTTATCACATCTGGGATGTCTACTAGAGTCTTGTTTTGGTCAGCTTTAAGTCAGTAATAACTAAGAATTGTAGGCCTATAATACATAACGCCAAATTTCCATGCAAAAAATTGTACCGCTTTTGGTACAGAATTCCTGACATAATCATACCGCCAGGGAGGTTAAAGGGTTAACTGTGTGCCTAGCCGGTGTTTTACTATACTGTGGGAGGCGTTTTTATAGGGGAAGACATGGATCCAGGGACATATTTTATCCCTTCCCTCCTGTTAGAATGACAATCTGCCTTGTCTGCTTCTCTGATGATCGGCGGTTGCTGGTGGACATTGAATCCGCGGTAACGCTGAGCGGCTCCCACTATGATTACAAATGTGCGCCCCCCAACCGAGAAGAGTCGGATCATGTATATATGGAGGTGCCACCCTATAGCAGTAAAACTGCTATAGGGGGAATCTTAAGTGGTTAAAAATGACCTTTCTGCCAGATCATATTCCAGGACGATTGCTTCATATTGTTAAAGGGTAACTCCACTTTCATGGGGGAAAAAATAGCAAATTGAAAAGAATAATCTAGCACCGTGTTTCTCAACTCCGGTCCTCGGGGTACACTAACAGGCCAGGTTTGCAAGAAAACTGAAATACATCACAGGTGATATCATTTGCTGCTCAGTGATTGCAGTATTCTAGTCTGCATCTCCCCTAGGTAATACTTAAAATCTGGCCTGTTAGTGTGCCCCGAGGACTAGAGTTGAGAAACACTGATCTAGCATATACAATTTTGACACAAGTCATATTATAATTTAATGTTATTAAAAATGACCTTTCCTTTTCAATCTGCAGCTCTGCAATTTTCTGTAAAAAGCAATATGGCCACCTGGAGGCGCTCCGTACACAGATGGTATACAGAGCACCCCCCAGATATGTAATTTCCTGCTTCTGTGATTGGCCCACTGATTTTCCTAGAAGTCAGATTTTGGGCATCCCCTGCAACAAAAATGTCATTTTTGGTGAAATACTCTCAAAGGGAAATCATGTCTAAAGGGATGCAGACTCTGCCACTTTCCCCCTTAAAGCTCTGCAGGTGCAGCAGATGATTGATAATTAGAAAATTACTCTCATTTGATTCACCTTGCACGTGGACACAGTCAAACAAACAGCTATTCCATCAGAATAACAAAAAATAGGAATCTGCAACAAAGTTTGTTACAATCCCTGCATAGTACAGAGATAACCCATAGGGGAGGGTTTTTCTCACAATAAAAGTGGAGTTACTCCAAATTTTTACCATCTCTATGAAATACATTGGAAGGCTGATTTCAGTTTGTTTTTAATTGGATGTAATTGGCCGACCAGATTAGAGAAGCTCTTTTTTATCTCTCCTTTACTCATTCTTGTGCCAGAAAAGAGCTCCTCGTTATCTGGGACTGGGAACATGACATTAGCTATTGAGGAACCCTAATCCTAACCGTAATGCTAACTCTAATTCCATCGCTAGCGTTTACCCAAAGCCTTTGTTTATCAAGGAAGCCATGTGTTCATGTGATGTGACTGTCGTGTCATGTGACTTTTTTTCCCGCACAAATTTAGTCTAAGTCGTCTACTGAGACAACATTCCATGAAAGTAATTTCGCTGCAATGTTGGCTCAATCGCATCCTATTATACTGGACATTCTCCAAACCTATAACTGCCCAGGGCTAAGGCCTGGAGATGACTGGTGAATGAAGACAAACCTATGCCGCCCCTATATTTACCAACTTTTAGTTTTATTACACTACTGTATATGATCAAACATTTGTGGACACCTGGCCTTCACACCTATGAGCTTGCTGGACATCTCATTCCAAAATCATTGACATTATTATGAAATTGCCCAGCCATGTCCATTAAAATGGAGTCACCCCCCATACCCCCACGTCCTGTAATACGGAGTCACCCCCCTACCTCCATGGCCATTAATATGGAGGCACCCCTATACCCGCATGTCACTCTCATACCCCAATGGCCATTAATATGGTTCTCCCCCCTATGTTCATTATTATGGAGTCACCCCCATACCCCCATTTCCATTAATATGGAGTCACCTGCTTACTTCCATGGCCATTAATATGGAGTCACCCCTATACCCTCATGTCCATTAATATGAGGGCACCCCTATATCCCCATGTCCAATAATATGGAGTCACTCCCAAACCCCCATGGCCATTGGTATGGACTCCCCCCATGTCGTTTAATGCCCCATGGCCATTAATACGGAGTCACCCCCATATCCCCATGGCCATTAATATGGATTCCCGCTGCCCACGCCCATTTTTATGGAGTCCTCCCCGTACTCCCATGTCCTTTATTATGCACCTATGGCCATTAATATAGAGGCACCCCTATATCCTCATGCCCTTAATATGGAGTCCCTGCCAATATCCCCATGGCCATTAATATGGATTCCCCCCCACCCATGCCCATCATTATGGAGTCCCTGCCGTACACCTATGTCCTTTATTTTGCACCTCCATACTTCTATGACCATTAATATGGATTCACCTCCATATCCCCATGGCCATTAATATGGATTCCCCCCGCCCACGCCCCTTTTTATGGAGTCCTCCCCATACTCCCATGTCCTTTATTATGCACCTATGGCCATTAATATAGAGGCACCCCTATATCCTCATGCCCTTTAATATGGAGTCCCTCCCAAATCCCCATGGCCATTAATATCGATTCCCCCTACCCATGCCCATTATTATGGAGTCCCCGCAGTACACCCATGTCCTTTATTATGAACCTCCATACTTCCATGACCATTAATATGGATTCACCTCCATATCCCCATGTCCATTAATATGGAGTCACCTACATACCACCATGGCCATAAATTTGGACGCACCCCTATACCCCCATGTCCATTATTATGAAATCACTCCCATACCCCCATGGCTGTTAATATGGACCTCCCTCCCCCATGCCCATTAATATAGAGTCACTTCCATACCGCCATGTTCATTAATATGGAGTCACCCTCACACCCCCATAGCCATTAATATGGAGGCTCCCCTATACCCCCATGTCCATTAATATGAAGTCACTACCATACCCCATGGCTATTAATATGGGTTCCCCCCCCCCCATGTCCATTAATATGTAGTCATCTCCATACTGACATGCCCATTAATATAGTCACCTCCATACTTCCATTTCCAATAATATGGAGTTACCCCTATACCCCCATGACCATTAATATAGAGTCACTCCCGTAACCCCATGGCCATTAATATGGATCCCCCCCCCCCCCATGTCCATTAATATGGAGTCACTTCCATAGCCTCATGGCCATTAATATGGATTCATTCCTATACCCCCATTGCCCTAATTATGGGGTTGCCCCCCACCCCCCTCTGACATTGGTAATTAGTATGGAGTTGCTCCACCCATGGCCATTAATATGGAGTTGACCCCCCCCCCCCCCCCGACCATCCTTTGTGGCTATAACAGCCTCCAGCCTTCTGACTTCTTCAGACTTTCTACAAGATTTTAGATGGTGTCTATGGGGATTTGTGTCCATTTGTGAGGTCAGATACTTATGTTGGATAGGAAGACTTGGCTGAAAATCAGAGCTCCAATTCATCCCAAAGATGTTCATTGAGGTTAAGGTCAGCGCCCTTGAGTTCCTCCACTCCCTGGAAAAGCTTTCCATAAGATGTTGCAGGGTGCCTGTAAGTATCGGTGGCCATTGGTGAGGTCAGGTACTCATGTAGGATGAGAAAACCTTGCTCACAATCAGAGTTCCAATTTATCACAAATGTATTCCGTATTGTTGAGGTCCGGACTCTTGATTTCCTCCACTTCCTTCCCACCCTCTGACTCATAATCAGAGTTCCAATTCATCCCAAAGATGTTGAGTAAGGTTATAATCAGGACTCTCAAGTTCCTCCACACCAAACGGGTCATACTATGTCTGTATGGAGTTGGCTTTGTACACAGGGCCACAGTCATGCTGGAACAAAAAGGGTCTTCACCAAACTGTTACCACAGAGTTGGAAGAGCACAAATGTCTACAATGTCTTTGTATGATGGAGTATTACCAGGACCCCTCATTCGAGACACCCGAGCTCAATAACATAGAGGAGGTCCACATAGATTGGAGTTGGATGACCCCATTTTCATTAATGGAAGAGTTGTTTAAACATGAACTGGCAAGGATAGGACTGATGTTAGATGAGTAGACCTGGCTCACAGTCAGCGTTCCAATTCATTCTAGTAGAGATGAGGTCAGGGCTCTGTGCAGGACACTTGAGTTCCTCCACATCAAACAGATGAAACCATGTCTTTATGGAACTGGCTTTGTACACAGGGGGACAATCATGTTGGAACAGAAAAGGGTCTTCACCAAACTGTTACCACAAGGTTCAAAGAACACAATTGTCTACAACGTCTTTGTATGATGGAGTATTAACAATACTCTTCACTGGGAACACCTGAACTGGGGGGGTTCACATACTTTTGGCTGTATAGTGTAACTAAGACCCCAGTCTTCTCTTATCATCACTGGAGTCCCTGTGGATTGAGGCACCAGACTTGCACTCTACAGGGTGGTACGCCTAGATTTAGAACAGCTGCTGGAAGGTTTTTCAGGGGCTCAGCAGATTCAGGGCCTTATGCCAACACTGAAAGCAGCAGCAAATCTCTCTTTGAGTGATAATATCTGCAAGATGACTACAGAGAAGCGTATGTTCGTCTCTGAGAAATTCGCTTAAAGGGCCAGCAAATCTGAAACATAAAGTGCTTTAGCCCCGGTTCACACTACTGCGTGTGCGGGGTTCGCATGTCATGTCGGAGCGCACTGCTCCGACATGACATGCGATCAGCTGTGCGGTGCAAGTTTAGCCATACAGTTTATATGGCTAAATTCGCATCGCACCCGCAGCAAACACGCACAGGAGGCATTTTTGCTGCCGCATCAGGATCGGATCGCACAGCGGTTCACACTTGTGCGATCCGATCCTGTGCAAACTGCACGATCGCACTGCGATATGCGATCAAACTGGGGGTGTCGTTAAGATTACATTGACACCCCCAGCGGATCGCATATGGCAGTGTGAACTGCCGGGGGTGCGTGTGCGATGCGGGAACAGGCTGCGAATTCGCAGCCTTCCCGCATCGCATCAGTGTGAACCGAGCCTTAGAATAAAAATTCTAACCCATTCACAAATATGTGTATAGGCTTCTAAAGTCCCACAATGTGATGAGATATTGTCCTTCACTGGGATCAAAGCGTATCCAAAGCCATTGGATAGAATGGAATGGAATAGAATAGAATAGGGGATTGTCAGAGCTCAAAAGTGTTTATTTGCTGTCTGTGTCCCCTTGGGTAGGTTTCCCTTCGAATCCTGTCCCAGAGACACAACAGGCACTAGGAGCAAAGCTTTATGAAGTAAATGAAATCCCCTCTTAGTTTTCAAAATCTCAGGTGTCCTCATTAGATTATTTCCCCTTTTTTGTTTTTCTGGTGATGACTGTCAAATTTTAGATGTCCCATCACTTTTTATCTTGGTGACAACAGTGACCAAGACAAATAGAGAGGCCACATGTCTTCTACTGTTGGGGAGAATCATAGCTCAGGCACAGCTGAAGATTGGTTGGCTCTGTCTGTACAGCCAGCTTCCTTCCTTATGTTCTTTAATTACATTTTATACCAAACGTAATTGTTTTATTGTTATTTATTGAAAGAATGCATTTTTTTTGTTAAAATACTCTTCTGTAATTATGGTCTGCATCCATAGGGACCGTTTGTGTTCTAGAACTTTGATTTTTGCTAATACTTCCCTGTGTCTTTTCATTTTCCAGCCCTGATGAAGGAGGGTTTGTGAACCCCTGAAATTTGTTGGCTTTTTTTTTATCTTTGCATGAGATTTAGAAAAATAAATTCATAGTGGGCTGAACTAGTTGGTGCTGAGATCTCACTTTCTTAATATAAATGCCCTTTGGCAGAGAACAAGTGATGTCAGTGGCAGTTAAGCCTAGTACACACGAGCCGAATGTTTGGTGACATCGGCTGGTTCAATAAAAACAGGCCGACATTTGGCCCAAGTGTATGCCAGCCAGTCTGACAGAAGCCGGCTGAAAACCAGCAGCCGACCAGGTCCCGCTCAGCACTCTCTGTCAATGGCTGGGAGCACCCGGAGCACTGACCCGAGTGTTCCGGTGGAGTGCCGTCCCTCTGTCAGAAAGCAATAGCTCAGCTGGGGAGATCGCTGTACTAAAATTGAATTGTTAGTACAGTGGCTCCAATCGGAGCTGGCGGGATCTTTTTTCGTTCAACCCACTGGGATGAACAAAAAAAAAAACAGGCTTTAGTAAGTTCCCACCCAGTGTCAGTTACTGTCAGATTGACCACCACTCTAACACAGTTCCATTATACACTATTGTAACGGACCCATGACCCACACTTTGTTTGTGGGCTTCCTCCAGTCTTGAACATAGGTATCAGATATTCTAGCCGCCCCCAATACAAAACTAGACGGGACTTAGCTTGTAGAGAACTGGAACCTTTATTTGAACAAACTCACACCGAATATATACAGGATGGACATCCCCTTCCTGATTAGATTACACCACCAGGTCAGGTGCTTGATTACATTTTCATATGCAGATGTAATTGTATACAGAAATGTAATTAACCTGAACTAATTATCTAAAGAACAACCAACACAAACAGTATTCTTCTTTTCTACCTGTAACTAATTGATCACAATGATTCAATCAACCAATTAACTAGCAGACTGCCATCCTCGAGCTCCTGAAATACAATACACATTATCATAAGTGTAAACACAGAACCCACAGTAGATAACAGGTGAGTAAATCAGCATATTCAACAATGTCTGGAAGACAGGTGGTTGAGCTGATGATATTAGCATCTGCTATGCGTCTTACTGTCTTGGGGAGACATGGACTTGAATCCAAAGTAACATTACTCCAAGGGCCCCACATATAGTGTCTGCCTTTCAATCCCAGTGACGGTGAGTACCGTCAAAACTATATTGTCAGAAGTATTGGGATGCCTGCAATTACACGCACATTAACTTTAATGGCATCCCAGTCTTAGTCCGTAGGGTTCAATATTGAGCTGGCCCACCCTTTGCAGCTATAACAGCTTGGGACTGAAATTGGCTGCACACCTGCGCCGGTCCAATAAAGGTTTTGAAGAAGCACTTTGTAAGTGTGAAAGCGTCAACCTTTCTATAGTCTGTGTCCTTGTCCTGGTGGCAGTTTTATATATATATATGATATTGTATACTTATATTATACTTATATTCATGATTCAATAAATCTATTGGACCGGTGGAGGTGTGCAGCCAATTTCTTTTCCAAGTTGTATACACGGAATGCGAGTCAGGGCTAGCACCTCAACCCAACAGAACCTTTGGGACGAATTAGAGAGGAGACTGTGAGCCAGGCCTTCTCGTCCTACATCAGAGCCTGACCTCACAAATGCGCTTCTGGAAGAATGGTCAAACATTCCCATAGACACACTCCTAAACCTTGTGGACAGCCTTCCCAGAAGAGTTGAAGCTGTTATAGCTGCAAAGGGTGGGCCAACTCAATATTGAATCCTACGGATTAAGACTGGAATGCCTTAAAATTCATGTGCGTGTAAAGGCAGGCGTCCCAATACTTTTGACAATATAGCGTAAGTCGCTGATCACTTCTATTAGCAGTTTAGTTTGTAGGCATTATAACTTTCGCTCAAACCAATCAATTTACACTTATTGGGATTTTTTATTTTTATTTTACCAAAGACATATAACAGAGTACATTGTGGCCAAATTTTATGTAGAAATTTCATTTTTTTTTTCCATTGGATATGTTTTATAACAGAAAGTAAAAAATATTTTTTTCACATTTTTTCTGTCTTTTTTTTTTGTTTATATAATGAAAAATAAAAAAACCCAGGGGTGATTAAATACCACCAAAAGATTTTTAAATATTTTTCATTATATTATTATTTTTATATTATTTTTCATTATATAAACAAAAAAAAAACTGAAAAATTTGAAACAATATTTTTTACTTCCTGTAATAAAACATATCCAATGGGATAAAAAAAAATACCACTAAAAAAAAGCTTTTTTTGTGTGAAAAAAGGAATAAAAATGTAATTTGGGTACAATGTTGCATGACGGCGCAATTACCGGATAAAATTGCCCAGTTCTGAATAGCAAAACATGGCCTGGCCATGAAGGGGGTAAAACCTTCTGGAGCCGAGGTGTATATAGTAGAACCCTTCGGACAGATTCTCCCGCGTCTGATATGAGTTGTGGAATGTATCAGACCATCAGCCACAATGTAACCTTAAACCGATACAATTAATTTTTCTTTTTTTCTTTTTTTTATCTGAGACGCCCAGCCCCGCCCCTCTCCGCGGATGTGTTAATTCCCCATGCACATCATCGTAACGTTTCTAAGCCGCATTCTGAGCAGAGGGTGTAGCTGCCTATTTATCGCCTGGAGAAGTGTCACATGTGAATGGGGCTGGTGATGTCCATCAGTCAGACGTCTGCTAATCCCACTTCAGATCACACCCATCCTATTAGTGAGCGCACAATCCACTCCACACCAACACAAGTGGCTCTGCTTCCAACGCCGGGGCCCTTCCAGACTACGCCGAGTCCTCTACCCAACTGAAACCCCACATCTGTCACAAAGCAAATCCTGCCTGAGAAGCATCTGATGGGAGCTTAACTTCACCTGAGGATTCCTTTTTTTGGGGGGGGGGTTAAAGTTTTAAAAAATCCCCCAAAAGCTAGAAGCCCCCCCATTCCCCAAAGGAGTCTTCATTCCCCTATTGCCCAAAAGATAGAAAGCACGACAGCATCTTCGCCCCCGTGTCATATCAATAGCAGTCGTACAACCTGAAGGCAGTATTAAACCCAAAAGCAAACATTTATTTAACCTCCCTGGCGGTATGATTATGTCAGGAATTCTGTACCAAAAGCGGTACAATTTTTTGCATGGAAATTTGGCGTTATGTATTATAGGCCTACAATTCTTAGTAATTACTGACTTAAACCTGACCAAAACAAGACTCTAGTAGACATCCCAGATGTGATAAATTTGAAACACAAACGCATGAATTATAATCTAATCAATAATATAATTTTATTACATAATATATATATATATTATATAATAAAATTATATTATTGATTAGATTATAATTCATGCGTTATATATATTATATATATATATATATATATATATATATGTGTATGTATATATATATATATATATATATGCATGTGTATATATGTGTATATATATATATATATATATATATATGCATGTGTATATATGTGTATATATATATATATATATATATATATATATATATATATATACACACACATATATACACATGCATATATATATATATATATATATATATATATATATATACACATATATATAATATATATAACGCATGAATTATAATCTAATCAATAATATAATTTTATTATATAATATAATATATATATATGTGTATGTGTATGTGTATATATATATATATATATATATATATATATATATATATATAATATAAATGTTATGTGTTTGTGTTTTGTGCAACGTTTGAATTTCCCTCCCAGTTCCGCTCCCATGCAGCATTGCTGCTGCAGGGAATGGAACCAGAAAGTCCTTACACCGACGGACAAGCGGCGGGGATCTCGGCTGGCGATCACAGCAATGGGAGATCATCGCTGGATCGCCAGGAGAAGGTAAGAGACACCGCTACTCGCTCTGCACATCGACCCCGAGTGTGACTAGGGGATACCGATAATAGCATGGAAAATCCACCCCGAGTCATGCTCGGGGATACCGCTAAGCAGGTTAACCACTTCCCACAAACTGACGTAGATCTACGTGATCTGCAAGAAGTGGTTTAACCGGGGTAATGCCTGCATCGCTTCTCGGCCTTTTGGCTAAGATCAAGTGTAGTATCTGTTCTTATCAGTTGGTATGGACCCTGAGGGTTAGTATCGGCAGGGGCTGAAATGAACCGGGGCGCTCTGGACGTCACTGGAGGACCGGGAAGTAGGCACTGTCAGAGAAAGCCGGATGGGTCCGTTGCCTTCTGATTTGAATGGGTCCGCCCCTACCAGTTTGAAGGGAGTGAGAAAACTGGATTGGTTCCGTGGCCAGTTAGTACTGCTCCTGGATGTGATTGGTAAGGAACGGCAGTGGCGGTGGGGGAGCCTTTCCTCCTGGGTTGAATCTGGCCTTGCAAAAGGCTTGTCCCCAGTTGAAGGCAGGCTCTCCCTAAGCTCTCCAAAGTTCTGATGCCTCCTGGTGGGATAGGGCTACACTTGGTCTGGCCTTTGGGCCGGGGTAGAAAAAGCCCGTAGTGTATGTGCCCCTGGGGTGGCAGCCCAGGGGTGCCTTAATTCTCACTGGTGAGGGGCAGCTCGCCTTGAGTTTTTCGGCACCATGGTCACTGCACCTACGCACACTTTTTTAAGCACCTGCCTCTTGGGCAAGGCCTTTTGGCTTCGACCAGAGGAATTTTTATTCCGGCCGGAAGGCCTGCCTTTGTTTTTCACTTAGGCACTAATTCACCTCTCCACTTCCCTTCCCCCACTTTTTTGTTTGTGTGTGCCTTTTCTTTGTGGTTTGTCACTTTTCTATCACCTTTTTTTTCACTTGGCACGACTTGTAGGGTGTGGGTCCTCGGGCCCTACCTTGAGTCTTGGGAGGGGGTGGATATGGCCTTTTGGCTTGGTCCGCCCTCTCTCATGGGGTCTCCCTTCGGGGGAGCCCCACTTAGTACTCGGTGGGGGCTGTTTCGGCAGTCCCCCTGAAGAACGGGTTCAGTCTGGTTCCGGCCAGACAGACCATGAGTACCTCAAATCCCTGTCAGGAGTCTTGCGCCCCGGGGGATCGAGGTTCGGGTCCTACCTCTTCGGAGGGAAGACCATTTGTTCGCACACCCTGTGCACTTTTTGTGTTCCTCACGTTTGTGTGTGTGCACTTTTTTATGCACCGGGTGAAGTCTTTTGAGTGTGTTTCACACGCTACGGGCTTTAGAATGCCTGCAGCTGCAGGCATCATCCCGCCACCATTTTTTAGAGTGGTGGTCGGCTTTCAGGCGGTAATGGCCGATGCGGCTCGGGAGCCGCTCGGTCCTTACCCCAGTGAGCGGGAGGGGATGCCCCCCCTCCTGCTGCCTTTCGCAGCTCTGCTTGGGTCTCTCTTTTTTAGACCCGAGCAACCAGCTGACACATCCGTCAGCTGGTTGGAGTCCCAAACAAAGCCGGATTCAGCTTCGATTGGGTCTCCAATGATGTAACCCGGAAGCAGTGTCCATGACGTCACGTCCGGGTTACTTGGCGGCAAAAGGCGCCGAAATTAAAATAGTGACAGTATTCAAAAAATTTAGTTTTCTGCATTTTGAATACATGGAAGTGCAGTGGAGGGGTTTGGGGTCTTTTAGACCCCCAATCCCTCCATAAAGAGCACCTGTCACTGCCTATTGCTGTCACAAGGGATGTTTACATTGCTTGTGACAGCAATAAAAGTGATCAGATTTTTTATTTAAAAAAAAAAAAAAAAACCTGTGCTAAAGTTAAAAAATTAAGCAAAATAAATAGGAAAAAAAATGTTTAAAGCGCCCCCATCGCCGTGAGCTCGTGCACAAGAGAAAATGTATACGGAAGTCACGCCCACAAATTAAATCGCTGTTCAAACCACACATGTGAGGTATCGCCACGATCACCAGAGTGAGGGCAATAATTAAAAAAAGAGCTACTCTGTAACTGTAAACTGGTAACCGTTAAAAATGTTTAAAGTGTCGCCTTTGGAGATTTTTATTGACCATAGTTTGTCACCATTTCGCAGTTGTGCGCAATTTTAAACCGTAACATGTTAGGTATCTATTTACTTGGCGTGACATCATCCTTTCACAATATACAAAAAAATGGGCTAACTTTACTGTTTAGTTTTTTTTTTAATGCAGTGAAATTTATTTTTTCCCCAAAAAATGGCGTTTAAAAGACCGCTGCGCAAATACCGTGTGACAAAAAATATTGCAATGACGTTTTATTCTCCTGAGTCTTTGCAAAAATATATATATATATATAATGTTTGAGGGTTCTAATAATTTTCTTCTGATTTTAACTTGTAAACAACATGTCAGAAATGGGCTCGGTCCAGAAGTGGTTAATTCTTAGATGTGGTGGCTGCATTTGTTTTCTTTTTTAGGCTTTTTTCCTTTATTTTTCACCTGGTGATCCATTGAGTGTTGGTTCACACATATGCGATGCGGGAACCATGCGAATCCACTGCGGGTTCCCGCATCACATTCAACTCGCAGGCAGTTCACACTGCCATATGCGAATCGCTGGGGGTGTCAATACAAAGTTAATGACACCCCGCAGATCAGTTTGCATATCGCAGTGCGAACTGTCAGTTCGGACAGGAATTGTATCGCATAAGTGTGAACACCCATGTGATCCGATTCTGGTGCGAACCCAAAAAAGGGTCCTGTGCGAGTTGTGTCCGAATCCGATGCTAATTCAGCCATACAATCTGTATGGCTGAATTTGCATGGCACAGACATCGTATGTGATTTGCAGAGCAGTGCGCTCCGATTCACATGTGATGTCTGTCATCGCACTAATGTGAACCGGGGCTAAATCTGTTGTTTTTTAACCACTTGCCGACTACCTGCAGCAGTTCTACTGCGGCAGGGTGGCTCAGCTGCGCGAAACGACGTAGGGGTACGTCAGTCGCGGGAGTAGTGCTGGGGGGCAAGCGCGCGCCGCTGGTGATGCACTACCGCCCCCACCAGGGTGCGGGGATGCAGGTCCATGGGATCGGCAGCCGCGATTGCCGCCGGGCACCCACGATCGCTCCCCGCTGAGAGAGAAGGACGGTCAGATATTGTAAACACAGCTGACCGTTCTTCTCCCTGGAATGATCACAGAGCGCCTGTGATCCTTCTATATAGGATCACAGGTCTCTATGATCATTTCACAAATCCCTCCCCCATACAGTTAGAAAACACCCCCTAGGCTCACATTTAACCCTTTGATCACCCCTAGGATAACCCCTTCCCTGCCAGTGTCATTATTACATTAACAGTGCATATTGTTAGCACTGATTTCTGTAGTAATGTCACTGGTCCCCCCAAAATTGTCTAAAATGTCAGTAAGGGGTTCGGTCTGTCCACCGCATTTTGCAGTCCTGCTAAAAATCGCAGATTGCAGCCATTACTATCAAAAAATAAATAAAAATTACATAAATCTTTCCCCTAGTTTATAGACGCAATGACTTTTGCGCAAACCAATCAAATAACGATTATCGCAATTTTTTTTTCCCTAAAAATATGTAGCAGAATACAAATTGGCCTAAAAGGATGAAAATTTTTGATTTTAAATTTTTTTTTTTTTGGGAAATGTTATATAGCAGAATGTGAAAAATATAGTTTTTTTTTTCCAGAATTGTCAATTTCCTTTTTATTTTTGTTTATAGCGCAAAAAATAAAAATCGCACAGGTGATCAAATACCACCAAAAGAAAGCTCTATTTGTGGGGAAAAAAATGACATCAATTTTATTTGGGTGCAGCATCGCACGACCGTGCAATTTTCTATCAAATGAATGCAGTGCAGAATCGCAACAAAATGGCTTGGTCATTAAGTGGGCAAATCCTTTCGGTCCAGAAGTGGTTAACAGAACAAGCTGCTGCAGTTGTAGCAGGGCTGAGACAAACCATTTACAGGGGAGCTTACAGTGATCATCTTTTATTCATGTATTTTATTTAATTGTTTATTGTTTTTACTATTATTATTTTATTTTTATTTTTTATTTTTATTCATTTTTGGAAAACCTTTATTCCAAAAGGAGCAAAAAAACTTTTACTGTAAGGACAGCCACACAAGGTTTGAATCTTGGCTGGTTCAGCAGGAACCGGCCGAGCTTTGAACTGAAAATGGGCAGGCTGAATGTACCAAGTTGAAATCTCTTGCGATTTTTGCTAGCAACTGCTATAGCCGCTAGCGATAATCACTGTCTTCTCGCAGCAGGACTGAGAGAAGGTAATGGCCCGGCAGGAGGGATTACTGCATCTGTCTTTGTTGATGGGGCAATCAAGCAAATTTCTTTCCTGAACCTTGGTTGTAGGAAAGAAATTCACTCTATGTATGGATGGCCTAACTGATTGTAAAGTATGAACTGGAGTCTCACAGAATCTAAATCTGCTAGTTTACTATGCTTCCGTTAAAGTATTACTAAACCCAGAGCCTGCAGTCACTAAATCTGTTCTCACACATTACACAGAACATGGAAATGCAATTATTTTAGTAAATATAAACTGCTAAATACCTTTTCTCATCAGCAGTATATAGCAGTCTTATGACTTCTATCAGTGTCTGGTTAAAGCTTTTAGGGGGGAGGGGTTAATTCTTCTCTGACTGTCCTATGAGGCTGAATGACCCCTGACCCTCTGACTGGCCCTGTGCTGATCAACTGCAACCCCCCCCCCCCAAAAAAAAAAAAACTCTAGCAATACACACCAAACTGAGCGTGTGTGCAGAGGGACTTCAAGGTCCTGTACTATTAGAATATTTGAAGATGATTTGGGGGACAATGGAATAAGGGGAGGATCAGAGCCAAATCATATATATAATTTAGCTCTGATCCTCCGCTTATTCCATTGTCCCCCAAATCATATATTATATATATATATATATATATATATATATATATATATATATATAATATATATATATACATATATATATTCCTTGCAGGGAGAGCCTGGAGTACCTGGTGGTGCAGGAAAACCTGGTAGCACAGGGAATATAGGTGAAAAGGTAAGACTAAAGAGGGATCTATGGGGACCCTGGCCTGCTCTAAAGGAGGATCTATGCGGTACCCTGCCCTGGGCTGCTCTAAAGGGGGATCTATGGGGAGCCTGCTGTAAAGGGGATATATGGGGACCCTGGCCTGGCCTGCTCTAAAGGGGGTTCTATGGGGGCAAAGAGGGGCAGAGCATGGGTGACCTTAAAATGATGCCCCCCCCCTAAAAAAATGTTCTGCGGACGCCCATGCACCTATGTGTTCTTGCCATCAGGAAACCCCCATGAGAAAGGCCATGCAGCCATGGTCAGAGTGCATGTAGAAAGGAACTGGCATCAAAGAGGCCGTGGAAGATCAGCATCGCTGAGCTGCAAAAAAGGATGAAAAAAGGTGATTTTTTTATTTTTTTTTAAATGGCAAATGTTTAGTACATGCAGTGCTTCATTCAATTAGGGTCTACTTTAAAAGACGAGAAGCAACCAAGGGTCTGAAGGCTGGGTGGGCTGCATGGTTATTATCTGTCTTCTCCACATGTCAGCCTGTCACATGGCGACGCACACCGCGGGCTGCGCTGGTGGCAGATGGGTTAAATCAGTCTGGCCCGAGCTTCTCCTTGCAATCATGTTCAGCATTAGGAAACATCTTTCAATTACAGTCATAATACAAAGCAGCGGTCCCTCGGGAGCTGGTAATAGGATAATTGTGATTTATTTGAAATCTGGAGGTTAGTAACGACAACGGGCTCCCGTATGTTCGATGCCCTCTAATTCCAAACTACACTGCGAGGAAAAATAGAAAGAAGAAAATAATAGAAGGAAGAAAATGCAACAATGTAGAGTGGACTGTTTGTTATTTATTATGATACAATGTTACTAAAGAGTTTTCTTTTCTCCTTTTGTAGCGTTTTGTTGTAGCGATTTGTTTTTGAATTTTTTTTCTTTGTCCTTCTTGGGCTCCATTCACATATGGGCTTTTCGGATCGCGGGCGGAATTGCCGCGATTCCAAACCATTGCAAGTTTCAGGGGCGATTACCGTGACTTGCAATGGCACCCCAAACGTGGCGTGATTTTGCCGCGATTGTCGTTCCGACAAATCGTGGTTAAATCGGGCAAACAGAATTGCGGGACGCCTCACGCCTAAAACAGGTTCTTGTACTCAGGGCCGCTGATAAGGGGGTACCACCAGTCCTCCTGTAGGGAGCCTGGGCACACAGGGGGGCCCCAACAACACGGGGAATCGGTGCGGTTGGGCGGAGGGGCAAATAAAGAAGGAAGCCCTGTGCAGCTCTCTGCAGCAGCTGAGAGCCAGTTTCTTCCCCCTTCTGCCAGCTTTCACCTGCTGCAGGGAGAGACACAGACACAGGGCATCTTTCCTGTAATTGCTTCTCTGACACCGATCCACCTCCCTGTTCTGCCTACTTCTGACCCCCCCCCTTCCCGTGTGCCCCCCTTTCACTATGCTGCCACCCTCCCGCAGCGCTGTAGGCTTCCATGTCCTTTAAAAAAAAATAATAATTAAGCATTGTAATAAATAATTTAAAAAAATTGTAAAATAAAAGAATTGTTAAACATCACAAAAAAAAGTTATCTATTTAAAAAAAAATATGTAAAAAACTATTTAAAAAGGGATAATTCACACAGGTTCTCTGTTATGTTTGTGTCCGCTAATAATGATTTTAGTGTACATTAAGTGAAAATATTGTCTTGATAAATTTGGGGGGGGGGGGCTGCCAGGTAGTCTGTACGGGCCCCTTGATTTCTAACAGCAGCCCTGAGAAAGCCTGAAGGTGGTGATTGGTTTTCGGGGTCCTGTATCCAGCTAGACTGTCAAAAAGTCTCACGCATGTGGTATCCCTGTACTCAGGTGAAGCAGCAGAATGTATTTCGGGGTGTCATTTCATATATACCCATGGCATGTTTGAGCAATATATCATTTAAATGACAACTTTGTGTAAAAAAAAGAAATAAAAGTTTTTCCATATTCCCAAAATTTGTGGCAAAATATAAAATATTCCATGGGCTCAACATGCCTCTCAGCAAATAGCTTAGGGTGTCTACTTTCTAAAAAGGGGTCATTTGAGGGGGTGGGGGGGGGGTTGTGCTATCTTGGCATTTCATGGCCTCCGAAACTGTGATAGGTAGTAAGGAATGAAATCAATAGAAAACAGAAAGCCTGAAGGTGGTGATTGGTTTTCGGGGTCATGTACACGGCTAGACTGCCAAAAAGTCTCACACTTACTCAGGAGACGCAGCAGAATGTATTTTGGGGTGTAATTACACATATACCCATGGCATGCGTGAGCAAAATATCGTGTCAATGACAACTTTGTGTCATTTTTCAAACATCTGTGACAAAAAAACGTAATTTTCAATGGGCTCAACATGCCTCTCAGGAAATTCCTTGGACCGTCTACTTTCCAAAAAGGGGTAATTTGGGGGGGATTTTGTACTTTTAGAATCTGCTGCAGCAAAACTGACATTTATAAAGAAAAAAAAAATTGACATTTAAATTGTCGGAAATACAATACCATTGCCGGCAATAGAAAAATGTTAAGAAAAATGGCATGCCCCCCCCCCAATCCATACCAGGCCTCCAAGCACCTTGTCCATATGTTGATGGGGACAACGGCTTATTCCCAACAATGTACCCCCATGTAGATCCATCATCAATCACAACGCCCTTTACCTATATGAGAACTTTCATACGGCAGTAGTCGGTGGTTAGCCTTTCTTTTTTCGGGTCCAGTGGGCAGCGACGGGCGGCATAATTGACAATGGATGCCGATTTCTTCTTGACACTTTTTTTGGTTATTGAGTACAATGTATCCCATACTCATTCACATGGGGGGGGGCATAAGATCTGGGGGCCTCCTTGTTATAGGGGGCCTCCAGATTCTGATAAGCCTCCTGCCCGCAGACCCCCAACAACCACAGCCCAAGGTTGTGGGGGAGAAGCAAAGCCCCCCCTGTGACAAAGCATCCCCCCCATGTTGAGGACATGATGCCTGGTATGGTTCAGAATGGGGGGGACAGCGAGGGCTTGTGGGGCTGCATGCTCTGATAAGGGTCTGGTATAGATTTTGGGGGGGATCCCATGCTGTTTTTTTTTTTTAAAATTGGCGCTGTTTTTGTTAATATTTTTATATTGCCAGCAATATTTTTTCATTTAGCTGCCAGGGGGGAAGCCCGCTAACAGCTGATGACTCATTGTTAAGGATGCTGGGGCCAGCTTCCCAGCCTGCTTCCAAATAACCACCCACAACTGTGCCCTAATAGGGAAAAGCTTTGCCCAATCAGGGCATAGAATGCACTGTGCATCCCGCTGAGCATCTCCGAACAGTCGATGTTTGGGCCGAGCTTTTGCTTGGCCAGAACTGCTCGCCCAACTCTAGCAGGAGTCAATGGCTGCTACTACTGCCTCTCCGTCTTGTGAGGAGGGAGAGAGCTTAGAGAGCTGCTGCTCTCAGGCACCGTGCTGGATCGAGAACGGGCTCAGGTAAGAAAAAATTGAAAGCGTGATCCAATTCACTCCAGTGGGGGGAAAAATTCCATAAGGCAAATGGATATCCCCTGAACTACCCCTGTCATTATCATCTCTAAATATTTTTTTCAAATTATATTTTGTGCATTTAAAAATACATCCAGGCCTTTTAAAAAAAAAAAAAATCTACTGAGATGGACAGAATCAGTTTTTAATGGAGTCTATTCCATATTTTCACATCTCTTACTGTGAAGGTTCACATTACGTTATTTGGGATCGCGGGCAGCCTTGCCGTAATTCTGCCTGTGATCCAAATCTCAGCCCAAAGCTTTGTGTGCCATTATTCTTTAATCGCGCCCCAAGCACAATGCGGTTTTGTGGCAATCACCACACAACGCGATTGCTCGCCAATCACGGCAATATGTGCTATGCTTGTCTACCAAAAAGGAGCACGGGTGGCAAACGCAAATAGGGCAGCTCATGAAGTGAAGCTCTTCCCATCCTCCTCCTGACCCCCATTTTAGACTGAAGCTCTACTCCAGGTACTCTCTACTCACCGGCCGAATCCAAGTTCCTGACCTTGTCAGCAGGGGGCAGTTGGAGGGAGCTGGGACAGCTCACCCGGGGCTGACGGGGGAAAGAGAGTCTCCAGTGGGGCATGGAACCGGCCTCTGCTCAGACGCAGTTTACACCATCCATGCTGGGGGGGAGGTCTGTGCTCTGTCCTTGTCTTCATCCCGCACTCAGTAGGTCAGCAGTGGGGGCTTTTTAGTTCTCTTCACCAGGAATCCTTTAGGCATGTCTGTGGCAGAAGCAGTGCAGCGCTTTTACAGAGCATCAGAGTGGCCCGGGGGGCAATTGCGCCCCTGCCCCCTGGCCCAGTCCTCCCCTTTTCCTCACTCTGTCCAAATCAAAAACAAAAAAAAAACAAAAAAAACAAGGCAAATTTTAGGCTTTAACCACTTTAGCCCCGGAGGAATTGGCTGCTCAATGACCAGGCCCTATTTTGCGATTCGCCACTGCGTGATTTTAACGGACAATTGCGCGGTCATAGGATGCTGTACCCAAATGAAATTGACGTCCTTTTTTTCACACAAACAGAGCTTTCTTTTGGTGGTATTTGATCACCTGTGCGATTTTTATTTTTTGCGCTATAAACAAAAAAAGAGCGACAATTTTGAAAAAATAACAATATTTTTCACATTTTTTTATATGAAATTCTCAAAAAAAATTTAAAAATCTAAATTTTTTAACATTTTTGGCCAATTTGTTTTCTGCTACATTTTTTTGGTAAAAAAAAATCGCAATAATCGTATTTTGATTGGTTTGCGCAAAAGTTATTGCGTTTACTAACTACGGGATTTATGTCATTTTTCTTATTTTTTTAAATGTATTTTTTTAACTAGTAATGGCAGCAATCTGCAATTTTTTTTGCAGGACTGCGACATTGCGGCGGACAGATCAGACCCCTGACTGACATTTTTGGGGGTATCAGTGACATTACTACAGTAATCAGTGCTATAAATATGCACTATTACTGTAAAAAATGACACTGGCAGGGAAGGGGTTAACTTTACTGGTGATCAAGGGGTTAAGTGTGTCCCTAGGGGGCGTGATTCTAACTGTCAAGGGGCGTGGCTAGTGAGGTAACCACAGAGACATGAGATCCTATATAGCCGGATCACATAGCCTCTGTGCTTACTTCAGGGAGAATGACAGACGGCTGTGTTTACATCTCTTCTGGGCCTTTTGGCTAAGATCAAGTGTAGTATCTGTTCTTATCAGTTGGTATGGATCTGGAAGGTTAGTATCGGCATGACCGAAAATTCCTGAGCGCCTGGACGTCACTGGGGTATGGAAAGTACGTCATGTCCGAGAAAGCTGGAAGGGTCCCCCGCCTCCTGATTTGAATGGGATAATCTGTTCTTACCAGTTTGAAGGGGGCAAGAAATCCAGTCTGTCCTGGAGGCCGGTTAGTATTGCTCCTGGATGTAATTGGCCGAGGAACGAGGATGGCGATGGGAGGGCTTTTACTCTTGGGTTGAATCTGGCCTTGCAAAAGGCTTGTCCCCAGTTGAAGGTAGACTCTCCCTAAGCCGTCCAAGTTCCGATGCCTGCTGGTAGGGATAGGCTGCGCTGGTCTGGCTGAAGGCCAGGACCGAGAAAAAGCCAGTGGTGTACGTGCCCCTGGGGTGGCGTAATTCTCACTGGTGAGGGGCAGCTCACCTTGAGTTTTTTGGCACCTTGGTCACTGCACCACACACACACACTTTTTTCGCACCTGCCTCTTGGCACGGGTCTTTTGGCTAGGACCAGAGGAATTTTTTATCCCTGGCCGAGGGGCCTGTCAAGGTTCTGCACCTTGACACCACCTGCACTTCTCCACTTCCCCTTCCCCACTCTTGTGTGTTGTGTGTTTTTTATTCGTAGTTTGTCACCTTTCCTATTCACTTTTTCACAATGAGTAGGGTGTGAGTCCTCGGGCCTACATTGAAAGTCTTGGGAGGGGGTGGATATGGCCTTCTGGCTTAGTTTGCCCTCTCTCATGGGGTCTCCCTTCGGGGGAGCCCCACCTAGTACTTGGGGTGGGCTGTTTCGGCAGTCCTCCCAGAGAACGGGGTTTGCCTGGTTTTGGCCAGGCAAACCAAAGTGAGTACCTCAGTCCCTGTCAGGAGTCTTGCGCCCTGGGGGATCAAGGTCAGGGTCCACCCTCTTCGGAGGAGCATCATTTCGCACACCCTGTGCACTTTTTGTGTTCTTCACGTCTGCGTGTGTGCACTTTTTTATGCACCGGGTGTTAGTTTGAGGGTGGGCTTTAAAAAAAAAAAAGTCTGTCTTTCTCCCTCTGCTGCGGGAGATTGTGAGTGGCCGGCGGCCATCGGAGCCGCCGGTCACACGCGCTGGCTCCCCAGGGAACGAGTGGGGCAAGCGACGTAGGTCTGCGTCGCTTTGCTTGTAAGTGGCAGAGTGCCGCAGTAAATGCACGGTGGGCAGGGCGGAAGTAGTTAACGGGATCTGAAAATCCGAAACTTTATTTTTATTTATGTAGAATGAAATGATTAGAAACAGAAAAGAAGACAAAAAAGCTAAATCCTAAGTCTTCTCTCCTTCCGTCTAAAAAAACATTCCCTTGTGTGCCGCATTAGGCTGAAACAAGATGCCGATGAAATCAGAGGAACTTTTTACGCATCCAAATATTAAAAGCATGTCAGTTTTGCAACACCCGTTTTACAACACAAGTAATAATAGCAAAAAAAAAAAAAAAGTTGAGTGGATGATGCAGAGCCTTCCATAGAGCGCCTTATAAAAGGCCGCGCTGCATCTGAAGAGTCTCATTTTAGTAGCTGATAGAATACTGCGCACATCCTATTTTTATTAGAAGATCCTGTCTAAGATGAAGCAATTTGTTTCTGATTAGTCGGGGGAACCGGCTGTAGCAGTATTGCAGTCATTTAGTTTCCCTGCTAATATTTCATGAGCCGGTTTCCCAACTCATTGCTTCCAACATCAAAGCCGGTTTTATTGTATTATTCCTGCTTTTATTATTTATTTTTTTCCCCAGTGTTGGAGCGCGGCCAGAATATTGTAGGGAAGGGATTGCACCATCTTGCAGCAATCATCTCTTGGTCATCATTAATTGTATCCTGCTGTTCCAGACATCTTGTGTTCTGGGCCTGAACGTATGTCAAACACATTCACCCCCTCAGCTTCCTCACTGCCCCCACCAGACACACACACACTCACACACTCTCTCTCTCTCTAAAACTGGAAAAACATATACAGAAAATCATTAAAAAAAAAAAAAAAAATCATAGATTCCCCTATCTAAGCAAAATAGTTTGGATGGAGGAATCTCCCCTGCCAAGTATAATATTCTCGGGTGCCGCCTGTCAGAATACCCAAACAGTGAGTGTAGCTGATTGGACGTAGTCGCTGTTGGGTGACTTATTTCTGTATTATAAACACAACACTTTTGTTTTTGCCCCCATTTTTCATGAGCTGAACTCAAAGATCGAAGACTTTTTCTATGTAGACAAAAGGCCTATTTCTCTCAAATATTGTTCACAAATCTGTCTAAATCTGTGTTAGTGATCACTTCTCCTTTGCCGAGATAATCCATCCACCTCACAGGTGTGGCATATCAAGATGCTGATTAGACAGCATGATTATTGCACAGGTGTGCCTTAGGCTGCCCACAATAAAGGCTAAAATGTGCAGTTTTATTGGGGGGTCAGAGGGGGTGCGAAAACCAGTCAGTATCCGGTGTGACCACCATTTGCCTCACGCAGTGCAACTCATCTCCTTGGCATAGAGTTGATCAGGTTGGTGATTGTTGCCTGTGGAATGTTGGTCCACTCCTCATCAATGGCTGTGCGAAGTTGCTGGATATTGGCAGGACCTGGGACACGCTGTCATATACGCCGATCCAGAGCATCCCAAACATGCTCAATGGGTGACATGTCCGGTGAGTATGCTAGCCATGCAAGAACTGGGATGTTTTCAGCTTCCAGGAATTGTGTACAGATCCCTGCACCATGGGGCCGTGCATTATCATGCTGCAACATGAGGTGATGGTCGTGGATGAATGGCACAACAATGGGCCTCAGGATCTCGTCACTGTATCTCTGTGCATTCAAAATGCCATCAATAAAATGCACCTGTGTTTGTTGTCCATAACATACGCCTGCCCATACCATAACCCCACCACCACCATGGGCCACTCCATCCATAACATACGCCTGCCCATACCATAACCCCACCACCACCATGGGCCACTCCATCCACAATGTACGCCTGCCCATACCATAAACCCACCGCCACCATGGGCCACTCCATCCATAACATACGCCTGCCCATACCTTAACCCCACCGCCACCATGGGCCACTCCATCCATAACATACGCCTGCCCATACCATAACCCCACCGCCACCATGGACCACTCCATCCATAACATACGCCTGCCCATACCATAACCCCACCACCACCATGGGCCACTCCATCCACAACGTACGCCTGCTCATACCATAACCCCACCGCCACCATGGGCCACTCCATCCATAACATACGCCTGCCCATACCATAACCCCACCGCCACCATGGGCCACTCCATCCATAACATACGCCTGCCCATACCATAACCCCACCACCACCATGGGCCACTTCATCCATAACATACGCCTGCCAATACCATAACCCCACCGCCACCATGGGCCACTCCATCCATAACATACGCCTGCCCATACCATAACCCCACAGCCACCATGGGCCACTCCATCCATAACGTACGCCTGCCAATACTATAACCCCACCGCCACCATGGGCCACTCCATCCATAACATACGCCTGCCCATACCATAACCCCACCACCACCATGGGCCACTTCATCCATAACATACGCCTGCCAATACTATAACCCCACCGCCACCATGGGCCACTCCATCCATAACATACGCCTGCCCATACCATAACCCCACCACCACCATGGGCCACTTCATCCATAACATACGCCTGCCAATACTATAACCCCACCGCCACCATGGGCCACTCCATCCATAACATACGCCTGCCCATACCATAACCCCACCGCCATCATGGGCCACTCCATCCACAATGTTGACATCAGCAAACCGCTCACCCACACGACACCATACACGCTGTCTGCCATCTGCCCTCTACAGTGAAAACCAGAATTCATCCACGAATTTTGTTCAGTGTAGATCAAATTTTGTTGAGTTGGATGGTGTTGGCAGGGCCACCAACAGCTCAAATTTTGTCCAATTAACAGACATGGCTACTATATCCTTCCTCTCTTATTCTGTCTTTCTTTCTCTTTCTTTCTTTCTTTCTTTCTTTCTTTCTTTCTTTCTTTCTTTCTTTCTTTCTTTCTTTCTTTCTTTCTTTCTTTCTTTCTTTCTTTCTTTCTTCCTTTCTTCCTTCCTTCCTTTCCTCTTGTTATCTCCCCCTCATTTCTCTCTATTATCAAAATTTTCTTTCTTTCTTTCTTTCTTTCTTTCTTTCTTTCTTTCTTTCTTTCTTTCTTTCTTTCTTTCTTTCTTTCTTTCTTTCTTTCTGTCTTTCTTTCTTTTCTTCCATGTTTCTTCCTCGTTACATTCTTTAGTTATTTCCTTTCCTTTCCCGCTCTCTCTGTTTCTTATCCTTGCTTCTCTCTCATTATCTGTCTTTCCTTTCCTTTCCTTCCTTCCTTCCTTCCTTCCTTCCTTCCTTCCTTCCTTCCTTCCTTCCTTCCTTCCTTCCTTCCTTCCTTCCTTCCTTCCTTCCTTCCTTCCTTCCTCCCTTCCTTCCTCCCTTCCTTCCTTCCTTCCTTCCTTCCTTCCTTCCTTCCTTCCTTCCTTCCTTCCCCTTTCCCCTTCTTTCTGTTTCTCATCCTCACTGCTCTCTCCATTTTTCTCTTGTTCCTTTTTTCTATGTCTCACTCTCCCTCCCTGACTTCTCCCTGATTAGCCTTCCCTTCCTTTTCCTTTCCTTTTCTTTTCCTTTCCTTTCCTTTTCTTCCTCTACCAATCCCTTCCCCTCTCTCTTTCATTTTTTTCCCATCCCTTTCCGTTTTTCTCCATCTTTCTGGGTCCCTCTCCTCCCTCTCTCAATCTTTTATCTCCTTCCCACTCTTTATCCCTCAGAAAGGAAACCTAACCCTTTCTGAACACAACTCCTGATTTGGCGGAGGGGTCAGAGGAGAGGGTGTCCCGCTGAGGTACTTTTGGTAGAAGAATGTCCTCTCCCTTCTGTGCATTCACTGGGGGAAAGCGATACTGCCTTAAACTGGCCGTGACCTCACTGAAGAGGATTTATTTTAGGGTGTCCCCGGGTCACTGGTCTGCGTCTGCACAGCAGGGAGAAATTGGGGTTTGCTGGAAATGACTTCAGTTCAAGGGCACAGAGTCAGCCTGTTCTGTTTTCATTGGGGAAGTTAAAGCTGAGATGTTGACAACCCACTAAATAGCTGATATACAAATACATAATCCGTTTTATCTGTCATCCTTTTCAGCATGTCTTGTGCCTGACATGGTTGAGCGAGTTTGGGGTAGAGGAAAGTTAATGGCCTGCACAGAGTCCTGACCTCAACCCGATAGAACACCTTTGGGATGAATTAGAGCTGAGACTGTGAGCCAGGCCTTCTCTCCGACATCAGTGCCTGACCTCACAAATGTGCTTCTGGAAGAATGGTGAAACATTCCCATAGACACACTCCTAAACCTTGTGGACGGCCTTCCCAGAAGAGTTGAAGCTGTTATAGCTGCAAAGGGTGGGCCAACTCAATACTGAACTCTAGGGCAGTGTTTTTCAACTCCGATCCTCAGGGCACACTAACAGGCCAGGTTTGCAAGAAAACTGAAATACATCCCAGGTGATATCATTTGCTGCTCAGTGATTGCAGTATTCTAGTCTGCATCTCTCCAAGGTAATACTTAAAATCTGGCCTGTTAGTGGGCCCTGAGGACCGGAGTTGGAAAACACTGCTCTAGGGACTAAGACTGGGATGCCATTAAAGTTCATGTGTGTGTAAAGGCAGGCGTCCCAATACTTTTGGTAATATAGTTTATTATATTGAAGAAATAACAATGTGAGAAATTTGGGCAGCAAGAAGTGAGCTCCATCTACACAGGAAGCTGCATTAAGTCGGACTTATGGGAAGAACATCGTTTTTTTAAATATTTTCTTAGACATACATATGAAGACCATCTACTTAATGCAAATCATTTTAGAGGGGTTTTATTGCGTTAACTCTTTTTTTTTTCTTATGTGTATAGTATATATATGTAAAGGTTGTCAGTCATTAACAAAGAATTGGAACATTCCGTCTGGAAACTAGGCCCATTGGATTTCAAAGGGGGCCAAGTTACAATCTTCATTTTCTAGGCGCATGGGGCATTAGATCAAATTTGTGCACCCGGCTGTCACTTCCAAAAGGAGTGTAGCACCCTCCTAGGTAGGTTCTAGAAGAGAGAGTATCATTTTTGGATCTTTGTGCTTACCAGAGATATTTCCAGGTAAATCTATATTGTTCTTTGCCTACCAGAGAGCAGGATCTGCTAGTGAGGTCTGCTCATGGTGCTCAGGTGCAGCTCAGTTTGTCGGAAGTGTTTCACACGGGTCCATTAGGGAGGCATATTGGACAGTGGGAGGAAACCTGACAAATGAGTGCACAGGCATTTAGTACAGCCCTGGTGATTGGCAGAGGAATGTGCCTTGGTGCATACTGGGATACTGTATAAATGCCAAGGGCACATGTGCTCGGGGTCTTTCAGCTGGAGAGCGGGGTCCTGGGGGGCTGCTCCTACTCTGTAGAAGTTGCCATGTGGCCTCAGGCAGTCGACCTGGAGCCAGAGAGTCAGAGAGGAGCTGAACCCAAAGGTCCTGCAGAGCTGACTGGAAGGGAGACACTGGAAAGGATCTGATTCTGCATATAGTGAGTACAGATCTGTGTCATGGGGCTGGTCCTGAGGGGGCCATTCCTTCAGCTAGAAGAGTCAGTAGATCTGTGTCAGTCAAGGCAGAAGCCGTCCCCACCTGGAGAAGACAGGGATTATCGCTAGTGCTATGGCAGGAAGAATAAGTTCTTTAGTCAAACTTAGAATAAGGTATATTAAAATCCAAACCCTGACCTGAAGATAGTATGCAAAATGTCTCTTGGAGCATTGTAGTATGTGAAAGAGGTCTTCTCCTTGTCTGGTTGTAGGGCATGACTAATGCAAACCCTGAGCCAGAGATTGTATGTGAAACCTCTCTTGGAACATTGTAAAAGGGTCTTCTCCTTGTCTGGTTGTAGGGCATTAGTAGTGCAAATTCTGAGCTGGAGGTAGTATGTGAAACCTCCCTTGGAGCATTGTAAAGAGGTCTTTTCCTGGTCTGGTTGTAGGACTCAAATAATGCAATCCCTGACCTGGAGATAGTATGTAAAATATGTCTTGGAGCATTGTAAAGAGGTCTTCTCCTTGTCTGGTTTTAAGACATGAGCAGGGTTTTTTTTTTTCAGCAGGAACGCAGTTCCGGCACCTCCAGCACTGAATGTATGCCATGGCAAGGGGTGCTGGAGGGTCTACTGATGCAGGCTGCAGGGGGATCTATTGCTGCTGGAGGGGATCTATTTTTGCATGGCAATCTATTGTTGCTGGTGGAGGATCTTTTGATACTGGGGGTTAATTGTTGCTGGAACGAATCTACTGTTTAGGGAGGGGTTTACAGTTGCTGGCTGCTAGAGAGTCTACTGATGCTGGCTACTGGGGGATCTTTTGCTGCTGCTGGGGGTCTATTACTGCTGGGGGGGGGGGCTCTATTGCTGCTGGCTGTGGGGGTTCTATTTTATTGCTTTTCTTGTTATCATAACCAAATTCCATACATTCCACTACATATAATTATACTTGGCTCTATATTTTCTAAAAGGGGCTGTACTGGAAGCTGGGTAGGGGGGTGGAAACAAGGTAGGTGCTCGGAGGTGGGTAGGGGTGGAACCAAGGGTTAGTGCTCGGAGGTGGGTAGGGGGCGGAGACACTAAGTAACTTAAAAGGGGGAGTTCCTGCACCTATTCTCTGAGAAAAAAAGCCCTGGACATGAGTAATGCAAACAGACCTGAAGATGGTATGTGAAACCTGTCTTGGAGCATAAAAGGTCTTCTCCATGTCGGGTTTTAAGACATGATTGTATAATGCAAATTCTGAGCTGGAGCCGGTATATAAAACCTCTCCTGGTTGATTGTGCAATTATCTGCTGCTTTTCAGAACCTAGAAGTATAATTCCTGACGAAGAGTCGTCTCTGGATACCGAGAAGGGCTGAGTAAGAACATTTGCATTCAGCAAAGCTCGGTGATGGTTGAGATAAACACCTATGACTTCAGATATTTTTCCTAATTCCCCTCCTAGCCTTTAATTACTAATTGCCCCCGCCCCTGTGATTGGCTTCTGGAGTTTCACTGTTTTCCCAGGTGCATTTGAAAACACGGAGCCGGCGCGGACTTTGTTTTCTAATCCTTAGAGTAACTCTCTGGTGAGGCTCATGGTGGGACCTGGCTGTGATATATTTGCTGACTTACTACTCTTGTAGGCGTCATTTTAAGAAAGTACTTAGGAAAAACATACAGTATGGATAACAAAAAAGAGACACAGAGCAGATTGTTTTTGAAATGCTCTTTCTTTATTTCTGTAATGAAAAAAAAAAAAAATGGAATTAATGCATTGTGGGGTTTTTTTTTTGGTCTTCCGTAGAAGATCTTGTACAATTTCTGTTGGGTTTATCACCTATTGGGTAACCAATGTAACTAGACAACCCTGCATTGGATCAGACAGTGAGGGGTATATTTAAGGGGAGTGTAGACAGCTTGAATGTCGGTCCTTTCAGCCCACAAGAGCGTGAGAGGAAATTACACGATTCCTCAGTTCACTCAGACAGCCTGGATGGACGATTCTTCATTGTATTGGACAGCCATGGCTCTTGCGGCTTCTGGTGCTGCCAAATATCGACCAACTCTGATAGGACACGGTCTGTGTCGAGCTGATAATTTTTTCCATTTTGAAATTGACTCTTGTCAAGCCAGGTGCTGCTTGCAGGGCAAACCAGGACTTGAATTTTGACCAATTTGGCCAAAATGTAAGATATCTATGGGGGCTTTTGGCAATGGTTTTTTTACCCAAAATTTGAACATTTTTCTCCCAAGATTCACACTTTTTTTTTTTTTTTTAAGTTGAAAAATCGTGTGTCAATCATGATAAACAGACCTCTGAGATTCACAAATATCTGTATAGGGAACATCAATAGGGGAACAGTGGACCCCCATACTAGTTCAATAAGTGAGCCACCCCTCACCCCATAGACCTGCAATGACATTCAATGTGGATTCCACTTCTGCTTTCTTTGTTGGCGCTATATAAATCCTGAATAATAAAAATAATGATATTTTTATTAATATATAAATCCTGTATAATATTACTAATACTAATAAAAATAATACTACTACTACTAATAAAAATATAAATCATTTTTAATATTAATAATAATAATAATAATATTATATAAATCCTGTATAATATTACTAATACTAATACAAATAATACTACTACTACTACTAATAAAAATATAAATCATTTATAATATTAATAATAATAATATTATATAAATCCTGTATAGTAATAATACTAATGACAATAATAAATAAATCTTGTATGGTAATATGTCTGCTATTACTACTACTAATAATAATAATAATACTAAAACTAAAAATCATGTATAATAATAATACTAATAATATTATTATTAGTAGTAGCAGTATTATATATAATAATAATCATAATAATAATAATATATAAATCCTGTATAATACTAATAATAATATATAAATCCTATATAATAATAATAATACTAATAATATTATTATTAGTAGTAGTAGCAGTATTATTATTATTATTATTATTATTATTATTATTATATAGGATTTATATATTATTAATAGTATTATACAGGATTTATATATTATTATGATTATTATTATTATTATAATACAGGATTTATATATTATTATTATACAGGATTTATATTTTTTTGTTATTATTATTATTATACAGGGTTTATATAATAATATATAAATCCTGTATAGTAGTAATAATAATACAAATAATAATAATAATAGAGATGCAAGCTTGTGGGTAGCAGATATTCAGAAATGCTTCCTCCTGCCTACTATAAAGTTACTATGTAATGTCTTATCACTGGGGGAGGGGAGACTGAGGAAAGGATTCCTCCTCCTTTTATAAAGTTACAATGTACAGTCTGATCACTGGGGGAGGGGAGACAGAGGAAATGCTTCCTCCTGCCTACTACAAAGTTACAATGTACAGTCTGATCATTGGGAAAGGGGAGACTGAGGATATGCTTTTTCTTGCCTGCAGCAGACTGATGACATCATCTCAGAGTAGGCAGAGTCACTGGACTGGAAATCATGGAAGGCTTTTTAATGATAAAAGGTGGAGCTTTTTTAAAAAATGTATATTGTAATATATTAAGAATTTACAAAAAGAATGGAATGCGGGATTTTGCAAATGTCTGAGCTTTCCCCCCTTTTATAATATACACCTGTGAGCTCTATTTTTAATAGATGTCTAAAAATAGAGTCCAACCATCTAATTGGATGATTA
>NC_138778.1:19962002-20073331 GCF_965119305.1 Pelophylax lessonae | reverse complement strand
CACTTCTGGGCTGGAAGGTTTTACCCCCTTAATGACCAGGCCATTTTTTTTTTTTTGCGACACTGCGTAAATTTAATGAGCAATTGCGCGGTCGTGCGACGCTGTACCCAAATAAAATTGATGTCCTATTTTCTCCCCACAAATATAGCTTTCTTTTGGTGGTATTTGATCACCTCTGCGATTTTAATTTTTTTGCGCTATAAACAACAAAAAAAAAGCAACAAAAAAAAAACAATATTTCTCACTTTCTGCTATATAACATTCCCAATTAAAAAAAAAAATGTAAAAATGTAATGTTTTCATCATTTTAGGCCAAGTTTTATTCTGCTACATATTTTTGGTAAGAAAAAAAAAAATCCCAATAAGCGTATTTTGATTAGTTTGCACAAAAGTTATCTCGTCTACAAACTAGGGGAAAAATTTATATCATTTTTATTTTATTTTACTAGTAATGGTGGTAATCTGCAATTTTTAGCGGGACTGCAACATTGCGGCGGACAGATCGGACCCCTAACTGACATTTTTGACACTTTTGGGGGGGCCAGTGACATTACTACAGTAATCAGTGCTAAAAATGTGCACTGTTACTGTATTAATGACACTGGCAGGGAAGAAGTTAACAAAGGGTTAAGTGTATGCTTAGGGGGTGTTTTCTAACTGTGAGGGGGATGGGCTTGTGGAATCAACACAGAGACAGGTGTCCCTATATAGAAGGATCACAGGCGCTGGCAGGGAAGGGGTTAACACAGTGGGTGATCAAGGGGTTAAATGTAAGCCTAGGGGGTGTTTTCTAACTGTACGGGGGAGGGCCTTTTGAAATGATCATAGAGACATGTGATCCTATATAGAAGGATCACAGGCGCTCTGTGTTCATTCCAGAGAGAACAACGGTCTACTGTGTTTACAACAGCAGATTACTGTTCTCTTTCCACGGGGAGATCCTGGCCACCGGCTCTGTGAATAAGTTTCCCCGCTGGCTAATGGGGGCCCTCGGGATCGCTCCCGATTCGCGCAGCCAGGTTGGCAAGTTGTTAACAGGTTGCCGACCACACGCCTTGTATTTACTGCGGCAGTGTGGCTCCCCCAGGCAAACCGACATAGGGCTATGTCGGTCACGAGAAGGTAGCCCCAGTCGGCAGCGGGAAAGCCGATGCAAGGGTCAGGCAGCTCCGATTGCCGCCTGACACCCGCGATCGTTCCCCGCTGACAGAGAAGGACGGTCGGCTGTTGTAAACACATCTGACCGTTCTTATCTCTGGAATGATCACAGAGCACATGTGATCCTTCTATATAGGAACACAGGTTTCTATGGTCATTTCAGAAGCCCCCCCCCCCCACAGTTAGAATCACTCCCCTAGGTACACATTTAACCCCTTGATCACCCACATGGTTAACCCCTTCCCTGCCAATGGTTTTATTACAGTAACAGTGCATATTTTTAGCACTGATTACTGTAGTAAAGTCACTGGTCCCCCCAAAAGTGTCAAAAATGTCAGTCAGGGGACCAATGTGTCCGCCGCAATGTCGCAGGCCTACAAAAAATTGCTGATCGCCGCCATTACTAGTAAAAAAAAAATAAAAACAATAAAAATGACATAAATCTTTCCCGTAGTTAGTAGACACGATAACTTTTGCGCAAACCAATCAAAATACGCTTATTTGATTTTTTTTAACCAAAAAAATGTAGCAGAAAACAAATTGGCCTAAAATGTTAAAAAAAATTTGATTTTAGATTTTTTTTGGGAATGTTATATAGCAGAATGTAAAAAAAATATTGTTTTTTTTTTTTTCAGAATTGTCGCTCTTTTTTTGAATAAAAATCGCAGAAGTGATCAAATACCACCAAAAGAAAGCTCTGTTTGTGGGAAAAAAAGGACATCAATTTTATTTAAGTACAGCCGCGCAATTGTTCGTTAAAGTAACGCAGTGCCGCAAATATGGCCTGGTCATTAAGGGGGAAAATGCTTCCGGTCCAGAAGTGGTTAAAGTAACGCAGTGCCGTATTGCAAAAAAAATGGGCTGGTCATGAAGGGGGAGTAAAACCTTCCGGGGTTGAAGAGGTTACCACTTTAGCTTGGTGCCTGAGCATGACAGGTTCTCTTTAATGCAAATTGGAAAAGTCATCGACTTGCCAGCTGCTGCCGAAATAGAGGGGAGTTATTTATTTTATTTTTTTCTGCGACCCTCAAGAGCCTGCGCATGCTGCAAGAATTAACAGATGGAAAAACGGGTTACCAGCAGCACATCATCGCCTCCACGCCGCTCCCCAGGCACCAATCGTACGCAACAAATGAACTCCGTCTCTCTGATGGTTAATCTCCCCCCGGCCAATCGTCCCTGCCAAGAGAAAATCTGGCGGCAGAGAGCTCGACGCGCACAGCCCAACGTTTAACAACTTCCAAGCCTCGCCATCTGCAATGTATACGCCGCGAGGCTGCGTCCAGGCGGTGATGCGATCCGTCTCCCCGTCCTTCGTCCTCCCGACCGATCCGATTCTCCTTCACCATCACCGAGGAAAAGCCAAAGAACATGTCCTGAACCGTTGGGGAGGAATTATCCGGACGGTCCAATTTCAGGGACACGCGTGCGAACGGAGAGACGGAAGGCCGGGGGGTGGCTGACGGCAGATTATTTCCACCCCCCCTCAGGAAGATGAGAATTTCCAGCCTTGTTACACTTCGGGAACGTTCGCTACGATTTGGGATCAGAAACACTCGCAGGAAACATTAGTCATGATCTCACTGCGGACGGCGACGTGGACATTGCGCTGCGGCGAACGGCGATCTGCCAGATCGTATTCCAGGACAATTGCTTCAGATTGTTAAAGGATAACTCCACTTTCATGGGGAAAAATAGCAAATTGAAAAGAATAATAAAGCATATACAATTGTGACACAAATCATATTGTAATTGAATGTTATTAAAAATTCCCCTTCCTTTTCAATCTGCAGCCGCTTTCATTTTCTGTAAAATGCAATATGGCCACCTGGAGGCGCTCTGCTCACAGAATGTATACAGAGGCCCCCCCCCCCCCCCCCCCCAGAAACATAATTTCCTGCTTGTGTGATTGGCTCACTGATTTTCCCAGAAGTCTGCACTAAAATATGTCAGATTTTTGGAATCCCCTGCAGCACAAATGATACTCCCAATAGGAAATCACGTCGGACGGGATGCAGACCCTCCAGCTTTCCTCAATAGAGCCCTGCAGGTGCAGCAGCTAGTTGATAATTATGAAACCACTCCCATTAGACTAAGGCCCCGTTCACACTGGGGTGACGCTACTTTGCCGGGCGACCTCATAGGTCGGGGCGCGACCTCGGAGCGGCCGGCACAGACTTCATAACATTGAAGTCTATGCAGGTCGCTCCGGGTCGCCCCAAAGAAGCTCCCGACCCTTTTTCTAAGTCGGAGCGACTTGTGTCTCTCCTATTAGAACGGGTCCGCAGCTTCTCTATGGAAGGCGACCTACGGCGACCTGTCAGGCGACCAGGTCGTCTGACAGGTCGCCCCAGTGTGAACGGGGGCTCACTCTACACATGGACACAGAGAAACAAACAGAGATTTCTTAAGAATAACAAAGGGTAGAAATCTGCAACAAAGTTTGTTATAATGTACAAAGATCACGCAGGGGGAAGTGTTTTTTCTCAACAAAAGTGTAGTTATGCCTTAAAAAAAAAAAAAAAAAAAAAAAGATGTTATAAAATTTTTAGTCACCCTTCTTTTACTGTCGTCGGGCAGAATTAGTAAAAACACCAAATTTCTCGCCCTTACAGATGGCTTTACATTGTAGATCGCACTGTCCAGGAATTCTTACCTCCCTGCTCATACAGTTGGCTCCGGCTCAGCACATACTGTAGACTGAGCTAATAAACTATACTATTATATAATATATATGCTATATATGTATAATATAATATAATATAATATATAATAATAATATAAAGTAATATTATTAATTATTATTTAATTAATTATTTTTATTTTATTCATGATTCATTATTAATAATTATCAATTATAGTTTATTTTATTAATTATTGGAGTAGTACCTGAAAAATGGCTGGAAGTAGAGAGTCCAACCCCTAGGGATGGTGCAGTGAAATCGACCATGTTTACATCATGGAGTATATTGGTAGTAGGGAAGAGGAACAAGTAAATTGCTCGTTAAAAAAATGAGTAAATGGGAAGATTTTAATAAAACCCAGTAAATATGTTGAAATTTAAACAACCGATCCATAATAGAAATAGGAATACCGGTCAAACCAGAGGAGCACAGAACTCCTCCTACAGATTTTGCACCTCTCCTGCAGCTGTGGCACCCCCCTCATCTCTGCCCCACCTGGTCTCAGCAGCCAACAGCAGAGAGGAGGACAGAACTCCTCCTACAGATTCTGTGCCTCTCCGTGCAGCTGCAGCACACCCATGTCTCCACCTCCCCTGGTCTCAGCAGTCAGCAGCAGAGGGGAGGACAGAACTCCTCCTAAAGATCCTGTGCCTCTCTGTGCAGCTGTGACACCACCCTTGTCTCTGCCCCCCACCTTGTCTCAGCAGTTGGCATTAGACAAGGACAGAACTTCTCCTATAGATCCTGTGCCTCTCTGTGCAGCTGTGGCACTACCCTTGTCTCCGCCCCTCCACTTTGTCTCAGCAGTTGGCATTAGAGAGGAGGACAGAACTCCTCCTACAGGTCCTGCGCCTCCCTGCACTTTATTCTTCCCAGATCCACCCCCAGCTTCTTCAGGGTAGCAGTACAAGGTAAGGGGGTGCACTGTGATGTAAGGGAGAGTGGGGGACTCTTGAATTTTGGATGGTGGGGGAGGGGGCTCTTGACAGCTGATGTAAAGGCTTCTCTGTGCAGCCACAGCACCAACTTGTCTCCTCCTCCCCTGGTCTCAGCATTCAGTTGATTCCAGCCCTCCTCTGGTCCTCCTCCAGGCTCTGTACTTTCTGCTTTCCAGGTCCGCCCCCAGCTTCTTCAAGGAAGCAGTACGGTAATGGAGGGTAGGGGATGCTGGACATCTGATGTAAGGGGGGGGTGGTGCTCTGGACATCTGACGGTAGGGGGGGGGGGGTGGCTCTTGACAGCTGATGTAAAGGCTTCTCTGTGCAGCCACAGCACCCACTTGTCTCCTCCTCCCCTGGTCTCAGCATTCAGCTGATTCCAGCCCTCCTCTGGTCCTCCTCCAGACTCTGCACTTTCTCCTTTCCAGATCTGCCCCCAGCTTCTTCAAGGAGTAGCACGGTAATGGAGGGTAGGGGACTTTTGACTTCTGATGGTAGGGTGGGGGGCCCTTGACATCTGATGTAAGGGTGGGGGTGGGTTGCTCGGGACATCTAGTCTTACAGATAGAGTTATCCCTTTGAGGACAACCATAATGCCGATGCAGCCTGAGATGAAATTGGGTCTGACACCCCTGAACATGTTTAAAAGAGCCCATGATGGGTAATATCCTCGGAAAGGCGTTGGGCTCTTCCAGGAAAATATCTCAATGTCCTGCATTCTCCATTCCCACAAATTGGCCATAAATTAAATTTGCTTCAGTGACAAGATGTGCTTCATGGCTGCGACCGGAGGAGATGTAATGGCTGACGGATTAGAAGGGAACACGGCGTTCGTCTTCTCTGCGCTCCAGAGGAAATCGCGGCCTTCTGAGCTCAGCGTGTTTATTGAAGGCTCATTAGAAAAAAACACAATGGATCTCCAAACCGAAGGAGAAGTGCTACATTTTATTTATTTTATTTTTTTATTTATTTTTTATCCCCTAAGTGAAATTAACCACTTCTGGACCACTTAATGACCACGCCATTTTTTGCGTGTTAATTGCGCGGTCGTGCGATGCTGTACCCAAATAAAATTGATGTCCTTTTTTTCCCACAAATAGAGCTTTTTTTTGGTGGTATTTGATCACCTGTGCGATTTTTATTTTGTTGCGCTATAAACAAAAAAAGAGCGACAATTCTGGAAAAAAAAACAATATTTTTCACATTCTGTTGGTTGGGCACTGGTCACTCTGCATTGGATGGGGGCAATGGTCACTCTGCATTGGATGGGGGCAATGGTCACTCTGCATTGGATGGGGGCAATGGTCACTCTGCATTGGATGGGGGCACTGGTCACTCTGCATTGTTGGGGGCACTGGTCATTCTGCATTGGATGGGGGCACTGGTCACTCTGCATTGGATGGGGGAACTGGTCAATCTGCATTGGATGGGGGCACTGGTCACTCTGCATTGGATGGGGCACTGGTCACTCTGCATTGTTGGGGGCACTGGTCACTCTGCATTGGATGGGGGCACTGGTCACTCTGCATTGGATGGGGACACTGGTCACTCTGCATTGGATTGGGGCACTGGTCACTCTGCATTGGATGGGGACACTGGTCACTCTGCATTGATGGGGGCACTGGTCACTCTGCATTGGAGGGGGGCACTGGTCACTGTGCATGGTTGGGGGCACTGGTCACTCTGCATTTGATGGGGCACTGGTCACTCTGCATTGTATGGGGGAACTGGTCACTCTGCATTGGATGGGGCACTGGTCACTCTGCATTGGATGGGGGCACTGGTCACTCTGCATTGTTGGGGGGCACTGGTCACTCTGCATTGGATGGGGGCACTGGTCACTCTGCATTGTTGGGGGCACTGGTCACTCTGCATTGGATTGGGGCACTGTTCACTCTGCATTGAATGGGGGCACTGGTCACTCTGCATTGGATGGGGGCACCGGTCACTCTGCATTGTTGGGGGCACTGGTCATTCTGCATTGGATGGGGGCACTGGTCACTCTGCATTGTTGGGGGCACTGGTCATTCTGCATTGGATGGGGGCACTGGTCACTCTGCATTGGATGGGGGAACTGGTCAATCTGCATTGGATGGGGGCACTGGTCACTCTGCATTGGATGGGGCACTGGTCACTCTGCATTGTTGGGGGCACTGTTCACTCTGCATTGGATGGGGGCACTGGTCACTCTGCATTGGATGGGGACACTGGTCACTCTGCATTGGATTGGAGCACTGGTCACTCTGCATTGGATAGGGGCACTGGTCACTCTGCATTGTTGGGGGCACTGGTCACTCTGCATTGGATAGGGGCACTGGTCACTCTGCATTGTTGGGGGCACTGGTCACTCTGCATTGGATGGGGGCACTGGTCACTCTGCATTGGATGGGGGCACTGGTCACTCTGCATTGGATGGGGGCACTGGTCACTCTGCATTGTTGGGGGCACTGGTCACTCTGCATTGGATGGGGGAACTGGTCACTCTGCATTGTTGGGGGCACTGGTCACTCTGCATTGGATGGGGGCACTGGTCACTCTGCATGGTTAGGGGCACTGGTCACTCTGCATTGGATGGGGGAACTGGTCACTCTGCATTGTTGGGGGCACTGGTCACTCTGCATTGGATGGGGGAACTGGTCACTCTGCATTGTTGGGGGCACTGGTCACTCTGCATTGGATGGGGGCACTGGTCACTCTGCATTGGATGGGGGGCACTGGTCACTCTGCATTGGAGGGGGGCATTGGTCAATCTGCATTGGATGGGGGCACTGGTCACTCTGCATTGGATGGGGGAACTGGTCACTCTGCATTGTTGGGGGCACTGGTCACTCTGCATTGGATGGGGGCACTGGTCACTCTGCATTGGATGGGGGGCACTGGTCACTCTGCATTGGAGGGGGGCATTGGTCAATCTGCATTGGATGGGGGCACTGGTCACTCTGCATTGGATGTGTTATTGAATGTGCAGAATATCGGCCCATACTGATACTTTGTGACCAAAAAATCGGTATCGGCCCTGGAAAAACCATATCGGTCTATCCCTGGTACATACACAGTGGGCGGTCCGGAAGGGGTTAGATCATCTTTGGCCTAATAAAAACAGCATTATGTGTTAATGGTTCTCTAATAACGCAGTCTTTGATTTCAGAAATATGTTTACAGTTCGAATGCGAATGGAATTCAATGTAAAATTTGATTCAAATTAGAATTTGTTAAATTCGGACCAATTTAATTTCGTTATTCAGATATTCGGACATATCTGAATCTCTGAATAACGAAAAAATTTGTCTGAATATTTATTAAAATTTTACATCGAACCGCACATGTCTTATTTGCAACCACTTTAATCATCAGAAGCAGCGGGGGGGGGGGGGGGGGGGTGATGGAATATCCTGGACGGTGTATGGGGGAATTCTTCTTGTGGTTCACATTAAAGCTCTGCGCTCCTCACTTATACTCAGGGTGTATCGGTGATGAGCCTTTTAACCCTTTAAAGCCGGCGTGATGCTGTGTCGGCTCGGCGTGCTGGGGGCTCCGTATCACATCACCGCCGACTTAAGCCGCAGAACGCTCTTTGACATTCCTCAGCGCCCCGCAGATCCCCTTTCCTTCCTGATGAGTGAAGACATTAGAAATCAGACACAAGGCCCCTCATTAAACCTTTTTCGGCCCCCCGCAGACCTAATGCGGCAGCTGCCGAAGGGTCCGGCCAGGGGAACTGCAAATTACCTGCAATCAGATGGGATTAATGGCAGAGCGTGTCCCCTGCGAGGCTCGCTCCTAATACTCGCCTGATTAACGTGTCTCCTTAGACGTAACCCCCCCCCCCCCCCCCCGGTGCACTCACCGAAGAACTTCTGCATGTCAGCGACCTTCCTCATTTTTTGAGGTTTCTGTTTACACCCCATTTCACTTGTGGTACCTGTCATGCGACTTCCAGTCGCATGGCAAGTCATACACCATGTTTTCCAATGATAACCATTCATATATGTGAGACTTAAAGTCACATCGACTCCAAAGTAAGTTCATGCACTACTTTGGTCAGACTTTCATGCGACTTTCGTGCCGTAGACTGCAATGTAAACTTTCAAAAGTCTCACTTGAATGTTATGCACGCGACAGTTGTACAGAAGTTGTCTATTATGACTGGTCAAAGCCGAGGTCACATCCAAGTTGCACCCATCCAAATTTCCATCACAGTTACACTCCAAAGTCGCTCGACTTTGGAGTCCTATAAGTTTGAAATTTCTGCCCAGCACCAAAAGCAGCTTCAGCCTTTCTAAGAGAAGAAGTAGCCGGCCTTTCTCCCACACCACCAACAGGGACATGGGATTTCATGCCATCAGCATCTGTGGAGTTACAACAAACTTCTCCAGCGGAAAAGCTGGCACCAGAGCAAAGTGCTACAGACCTCTTCCCCACACCTGTGGCAGTTCCTGGGTTCCAGGGTGAGAAGGTGGCAGTTCTTCCCCAGCAGCAGGTGCACAGTTCAGGAGAGGAGGTGGTCGTACTCCCTCCCCAACAGTAAGCCAGAGCGCAGGAAATGGTCTTCTCTCCCCAGCAAGGATCCATGCAACTGGGAGACAGTATTAGAGAAATGTCTCCCCAGCAGCTGGATGAGAGTACAGGAGATGGAGCAGCCTGCTTATCTCCCCAGCGGCAGTTCAAGGACCAGGGAGGAGAGGAAGCTCTCCTCACTCCCCAGCGGCAGTCTGAGATAAAGGGAGAGGAGGAAGCAATTCCCCTACCTAGTGGCAGGCCAAAGACCAGGGAGAGGAGGTGGTCATCCTTCCTTCCCAGCAGCAGATCCACAGTCTGGGAGTGAAGGAAGCGGCCTCCCTCCCCAAAGGTTAGCCGGAGCGGCCATTAATGTCTAAATTGCTGGCAACAAAAGTGAGTACACCCCTAAGTGGAAATGTCCAAATTGGGCTCAAAGTGTTAATATTTTATGTGGCCACCATTATTTTCCAGCACTGCCTTAACCCTCTTGAGCATGGAATTCACCAGAGCTTCACAGGTTGCCACTGGAGTTCTCTTCCACTCCTCCATGATGACATCACAGAGCTGGTGGATGTTAGAGACCTTGCGCTCCTCCACCTTCCATTTGAGGATTCCCCACAGATGCTCAATAGGGTTTAGGTCTGGAGACATGCTTGGCCAGTCCATCACCTTTACCCTCAGCTTCTTTAGCAAGGCAGTGGTCATCTTGGAGGTGTGTTGGCGTCGTTATGTTGGAATACTGTCCTGCGGCCCAGTCTCCAAAGGGAGGGGATCATGCTCTGCTTCAGTATGTCACAGTACATGTAACTATGTAAGTATAACTATATAACTATGTAACTGAAACAATGTAACTATTTAACTAAAATGATGTAGCTCTATAATTATGTAACTATATAACTAAAACTATGTAACAATATACTGTATGTAATTTTACCTATATAACTATGAGACAATTAAAGATGCTCAGATTCTAGAGAAATAATGCTAAAGGTACCTCATCCCAAATGTGATCATAGGGCAAAAATAGAGAGGTGGGGCAAGCAACGGGATTTTAGTGGTACCGTCTATGCCTAATATTGTAATATACACAACAGTCTTGTTTTGTAAAAGTTAACATTGTATTACAAATTATCATTTAAAAACACAATCAACAGAAGACAGTGGAAAGCCATATAAGCCCCACCTGTCTATTTTTGCCCTATATAACTATGTACTATATTACTATGTAACTATACCTATATAACTATGTAACTACAGAAGGCCACCAGGAAGATCTTAGCTGAGGTCGGGTTCTCATTGATGTGAATTAGATGTGGGTATCCTGGCATCCAATTTGCATGACATGCGAGTGTGATGGCTCTCAATGGATCCAGATCACACATCTCTGGGGCGCCCGACATCAGATTTTCAGAATGGTCCAGTGCGTCTTCTGGTTCATTTCAGGTGCAAATTCAGATCTGGGTTTCACGTGAATCGGTGAACAGGGACGCACGGGACCCCCCGCTGTGAGCCCCAGCTAGTGTGAACCCCGAATAATAGAGCCGTGCTTTTGGAGGTTCCTCGGTTCACATTTCTGGCGGATCTCCGCCGATCCAGAACCCATCACAACCCTTTGAAAGTCACCCCCCCACCACATGGGATATTCTATATTTAGCACAGGATATCCAGCCAGCACACTCGGGGTTAAGTGACATTACCCCACACCAATCCCGCATTCCGAGAATTTGCTTTCCTGACGGATTTGTGAAAGAATGTGCGATTATTATAATCCCAGTCCGGGATACGGCTCTCCGAGGACCGGCCCAGTCAGTTTAGCATTTTTTACCATCTTAGACTGGAGGGTGCGGGGTTGGGGGGGGGCATGCGCTGGAAAACAAGAGCCCAGAGATATTCAGAGATGGATGAATATTGTTATTTCCGCCTGTGACTGCTCAGGAGGAGGGCAGGAAACTTCCCCCCACATTCAACCTTTTACCCCTATATATGAATATATACCAGAAATGTCACATTATACAGAGCGGGATCCCCCCAGTGATCAGACTGTACATTGTAACTTTGTAGCAGGCAGGAGGAAGCATTTCCTCAGTCTCCCCTCCCCCAGTGATCAGGTGCATTGGTTCACCTTAGTGTCAGCGTTAGACTTTTTTCCCCAGTGTAAACTTAAATATAAAAAATAAGTACATTTTTTTTTTTTACAGATTTCACCCCAATGAGAAAAATTTGATTATTTTTTTTTTTATTTTGAATACTATGTTTTTTTTGGGGGGGGGGGGTTTCCATTTATGTGTGTGTATTTCATCGTTAAAGCGGAGTTCCACCCTAAAAACATTTTTTTAGATAAAAATACCCCCGGGACAGTCAGGGCTAGTACATTCCACAATGGATAGCCTCTGAACTGTCCCAGGTCACACTTACCTTTTAGAAGAAATACTTAAGCCCCGTACACACGTACCGATCGTCGGCCGACGGAACGTGCTACAAATGTTCGCGGCTGGTGTGTTTGTTGTTTGTCTGTTGAAAAGTGCTCCAAACTTGCCCAGGACATTTGTCTTCCAACAGAAAATGACGTCACTACGTTCCACGCACGTTCGCCGCTACAAAAGAGGAAGTGAGTGTTTGGCCGTGACCCTTCTGGGCATCTCGCGCTGATTTCGGTAGCATTTGTTTGGTTGACGACATTTCGCTATTTTCCGAGACATCGTTCGAGAATTTATTATGGCGACCGTGAATTCGTCCGTTGCTGTCGTTAGTGTTGGAGTTTTGGCTCTGAGACGACGTACGAGCAATAGGAAGAAGAAGCGGACCTCCTGGACGAAAAATTGGTTGCTTAACCGTGATCAATTTTCTCATATGTCCTTGCTGAGGGAGCTCCAGGAAAATAATCCTGATGACTTCAGGAATTATTTGAGGATGACGGATCCCATCTTTTACCGTCTTCTTGCCCTGGTGTCCCCCTATATTCTGAAGCAGGATACTTGTATGCGGCTTGCAATTACTCCTGAGCAAAGGTTAATTGCGACGTTGAGGTATCTTGCAACAGGGAGAAGCCTGCAGGATCTGAAGTTCACCACAGGCATCTCCCCCCAAGCTCTTGGAGTCATCATCCCTGAGACCTGCTCTGCCATCATCAAGGTCTTGCAGAAGGACTATATCAAGGTATGTTTGATTTTTTACATTACATTACATGTATTACTAGTTTCACCCGAATTATGATGTTTTTGGATGTACAGCAATTGACACAGGCCATTATTTGTAAACTACCCTCTGTCCGCATGCACATAGTAGTAAAGATGTAGATTATCTTTAACCATTTGTAAAATTACCCACTAACCACCCCACCATTCTCTCCTATGTGTCCCTAAACGCATTGCCTGTTAACAGTATTTTGAATTTGGGTCATTTTATTGCTTTCCCTCAAACAATTATTCCTTGGCCAATGTTTTAGTACCTAGTTAATGATTTATCTAAAATACATCAGTCCATCCATTCCCACCTATGATTCTGTATGTTTATGTAATGATGTTAAAACCTTCACTGACCACAAGCCCTAATTGATGTATAAATGCCCAGTTTTACTTACCCATCCCCCCACCCACATGCTAAATCTCAAAGTCAGCATATACCAAAGCTCAAGTTCAGAGGTCTTCAAACTATGGCCCACCAGTTGTTCACGAACTTCAATTTCCATCATGCCTAGTCATGTCTGTGAATGTCAGAGAATTACAAGGCCTCATGGGATGTGTAGTTCTGCAACAGCTGGAGGGCCGTAGTTTGTAAATCTCAGCTCTAGCTGGTGAGTATAATGGGCCATACACACTAGAAGATTGTCAGAACAATTTATCCTTCCGATTTACCAAAACCAAATAATATGAGGTCCAACAAACACTTTCAAATCCTATGCAATCTGGTAGGCCCTTGCACTACATAGAAAAGTTAAATCTGCACGAAAAAGTCTTCAGAGAATCTTCTAGTGTGTATGGCCCTTTACAATATAAGAACAATAGGAGGTTGAAAAGAAATGTATGTAGATGTTACATCCCCATATCCAAACCTTTGCCTTCCTGTTGTATATTTTTTTAGCAAGTTGCATAAGCATTTAACAGACAACTGTGTGTGTAATTAATAATGTGATGTGCTCAAGCACTAATTTTATTTTTTTTTTTTTTTTTTATTTTTTCCCCACAGTTTCCTTCAAACGCAGAGCAATGGCTGGAGATTTCTGATCAATTTCTGGAGAAGTGGAATTTTCCCAATTGTGGGGGTGCTATTGATGGGAAGCACGTCCGCATTGTCCCCCCTCCGAATTCCGGCACATTTTATTATAATTATAAAGGTTTTTTTAGTATAGTCATGCTAGCCATAGTTAATGCAAACTATGAGTTTATTTTTTTGGATATTGGCAAAAATGGCCGCAATTCGGATGGGGGAGTTATTGATCAGACGGAGTTCGCTCGTCGTCTAAAGAACGGCACTCTGAACCTGCCATCCAGGGAGCAAACTGTTGAGGGTATGAGCTTTGTGTTTATCGCAGATGAGGCTTTTGCGCTTGGGGAGCATCTCATGAAGCCCTACCCTCAGAGGAACCTCACCCCAGACCAAAGGATTTACAACTACCGGTTGTCCAGAGCTCGCAGAGTTGTGGAGAATGCCTTCGGGATAATGGCCAACCGGTTCCGGATATTCCTGACGTCCATAAACCTGGCACTGTACAAAGTGGATAATGTGGTCTTGTGTTGCTGCATTTTGCACAACTTCCTACGCAGGAATGCACAAAATTATGTCTTGCAGCAACTGGATACTGACCCTGCTATGCCAGGTACAAGTGGAGAGGCCCAACCTTCTAACCAAGTGGAGTCCATGACGTCAATGGAAGTTGGACGGTCAGCATTGGCATCACACAGGGCCCGTCAGATCCGCCAGGAATATCTGGACTATTTCGTGGGGAGAGGAGCTGTGTCCTGGCAGCAATCACTGTCACACACCCATTAATCTTGTTAAAGATTGGACACACAAGATAAATGTCAGAGATAGATTATTTTTCAACACATTAAACAAAAATTGCAATGATTCTGTATTGTGGATTATAATCATTTGGGCACATATGCCAAACACAATTATTTGGGTTAATCATGTGTTATATATGTGTGACTTTGGAAGGGTTAATACATTCATCAGTGTGTTTCTTGACTGTAGTCTCTCACCAGCTGATCCAAAGTGATGATGGCCATGTGTTATTTTTTAGCCAGTGGTGTAAATACAAGGGCCTTCAGCACCCCACAAAATGTACACAAACCCTGTCACATTGAGAACTAGGTCACACCCAAGGTTCATCTAATGTCACCTTACATTGGTGTTCATTGTCCAGAAGTTGCCCATACTATATATTTCATATAATACATTAGGGTATTAACAAAGTACCTACACCTGTTATGTTGTGTTCATTTATGACATCCTTCTCACTGCCCACCAATGTTAGGATATGTCAGTGTTATGTGAAACTTGATCATTGTTCATCTCAAAGTGTTATATATATAGGTAATGGAAAGTGAACTAGAGCAACGAACAAGCAATACACTATAGATTACACTGATCTCCCTACACTGATTGCTACTGGCAATATCAATGCCATATTGAATCCTAGGACTGCTAGTACCTTGAGTGTTGAGTCACACTTATGCGATGCGGGAAGTCTGCGACTTTGCAGCCTTCCAGCATTGCATAAGGGTGACCCGCCACTTACTTTTTCCACAGGATTGTATTCCACAAGTGTTAAGCACTGTGCGATCCAATCCAGATACATCAGAAATAAAGGGTCATGTGCGACTTGTATGCGTGTTCAGTGCGAATGTAGCCATACAAAGTGTATGTCTCAATTCACACTGCACATCTGATGGCATGTAATATCGTAGCGCACTGCTCCTTTATTACATGCGATCAGATGTTCATGCGAAAATCAGCTATACAGTTTGTATGGCTCAATTCGCACTGCACTCGCACAAAAGTCGCACATGATGCATTTATTCAGCCGCATCAGGATAGGATCGCACAATCGTTCAAACTTGTGTGATCCGATCCTGTGTGAAATGTCAGATCGCACTGTGATATGCGTTAAAACTGGGGGTATCTTTAACATTTCATTGACACCTCCAGCAACTCGCATATGGCAGTGACCAAAATGCTTTCATTAACATGTAAATATGGGAATAGGACAGCCATCATACATTTAGTGCTTCTTTACACAGCTTTAGACCTCGACCCCCCAACTAAAGTCTAATAAAGAATTGAACACACATTGTTGAATGTAAAAACGTTTTAGTATCAAACATTCACAGGGTTAGGGTTAGGGTTAGGGTTAGGGTTAGGGTTAGGGTTAGGGTGTTGTAAAGTGCTTTTCCCAAACTTGGGTACACTCTTTAACATCTGAGTGTAATTAAAATGCCCTAAAACATTCTAAAAAAATTGTAACATCAGGAACATCCCAATACAAACATTAAAAACCTAGTAAAATTGTGGCTTAAAATTTGCCAATCATGTCCACAAAATTGCGCATTTTGATTTGTAATGCCGTTGCAGTCTCCTTTATTTGTTCCAGGTCTGCGCAGCATTGGAGAGCCTCACGGGTCAATTTGGCTAATGTGCAACTATGTAAAACATGGTCTGTAAAAATTAAAAAAAAATGAGTCAATGTGAATCACCTACATGAGGTCATAATAATAGAGAAACATTTGGTGTCCAGGTAATCTTAAATTCCTCTCGAGTTAATACCTACCCTGTTCTTATGCTCTTTTGCCCTAGGCTCTTCTTCTTCCTCCTGTCCTCCTCCGATGCTGTTGCTGATGATTCTGCCGGTCTCCTGAGCTTACTATATATTCATTAGGGGTGTGAACGCATGATGACGTCATTGTGAGGGCATGGTTGTAATGTATATATATTAAGATGCAGAGACCAGAGACGGGCAGAATGCACGGCAACAGCATTGGAGGAGGACAGGAGGAAGAAGAAGAGCCTAGGGCAAAAGAGCAGACAACATAAGAGCAGAAGATTGGACAGCAGAAGAGTGGAGAGGAGAAGATCCAAAGAGCAGAGTGGAGAAGACCGGATGAAGATATTTAAGAACATTTCATAAACGTCTCCTGTCGTTATTCACATACACTTCCATTTATGTGGTTAATGTGTAGGGGTACTATGTACCCCATACCCATTCACATAGTGATTGGGGTCTGGGATCTGGGGGCCACCCTTTGTTAAAGGTTGCTTCCAAAGTCCTAGGAACCCCCTGGCCGCATGACCCCCCAAAACCACCAGACAGGGTTGTGGGGATGAGGCTCTTGTCCTCCTCTACATGGGAGTAAGGTGCTTTTGGGTGTGCGGTGCAGAGGCCCCCTGGCCCAAAGCAACAAAACCCCCCCATGTTGAGGGCATGTGTCCTGCTGTGGTCCAGGGGGTGTTTGGTCCGCTTGCTCGTTCTCTTTCCTGGCCTGACAAGCTGCATGCTTGTATAAGGGTCTGGTAGGGGTTTTGGGGGTAACCCACGCTGTCTTTTTGTTGTGGGCATACCCTCAAACTCAATACCACACACAAAAGGCCTGGTTGTGAACTTGGGGGGACACCCACGGTGGGTTCTTCAATTTTTGGGTGTAGTTCCCCCTCAAAAATCTTCACAACGCAAGTGGCCCCGCAAGTCAGAGCATCCTGATCCGACTTACGGTGCGACTTCCATTCAAATAAAGAGGCTCCCATAGGGAACTAGTGTTGTAAATTGGAGGCTAAAAATAACACTGATAAAAATCATTCTGCAAAAACCTACGTGGGCACACAATTGGCTCTTGGACACTTGGTCCTGGTTCCTCCACAGTTTCGGAACTGGCTTCCATGCTGCTTGGCAAGTTGCCAGGAGATCGGGCTTCTGACCTGGCTGGGGATGCCACATCCTGGCATGATGCAACATCTGCAATGTAAATTTGTAAGGGAATACAAGAATATAAGGTTAAACAATCATTGCAAATACACATATTTCTATGATACCACTACACAAAAATCTGTGACTACCAACCTTCTTGTTGCTCTGGTGTCTCATCACTTGTTGGCTCCACCAGGATTATTTCCGGAATAATGTCTTCATCTACATAATACAAAACATTGGCCATATCATAAAAGTCACAAGAGGTACATTTGTTAGGACATGGTGCCCTGCTTGATAGCTCTTTTAGTAACAAATATGAAGACATGTACATGGTTATCTACGAAAAATATGGTACATTAATGTTTGACAGTGCATAGGAACCAATTACCTTTAGTGGAATCTGTGCCACCTTCTGTGCCCATGTCCTCATCTTGTTCCACAACTGCCGATGGAGCTGCCAAACCTCTCCTCCTCCTTTCCCATTGTTTGGCACGGAGTTTACGTTTTTCTCCTATTTAAAGGTTTGAATAATAATCTGTGATTAATAGGAATGTTTGCTGAGAAGATTCGTGCAGGAAAGAACGTTCGTTGCAACACAATACATATATTTTTAACTATGGCTTCCTGACTTTTAATGTCATATACTAAAACATCAACAATAGATCGATCAAATCACGACATGACAACTAAAATGAGTAATCTAACTTTTTACATAGACATTATAATCTAGACATGTTAATACAACATACACAAAATTATAAAAAACATATTGCATGATTAAAAAAATAAAGAAAAAATAAAACTTACTTTTTTTCAAAATCCGATGGATTTGGGAAAGCTGATCCTGCTCACGGTGTTTGAGGTCAGACCACCGTTTCCGAATCTGATCTTTCGATCGCTCGACACCGAATTTTTTGACCAAACAGGCCACCACCTTGTCCATGATGCCATCTTTCCTGGCATTGGGCCGATCGTAATTTGCCAACTTTCCATCGTAATCCATTTTTTCTAAAATGGAGACCATCTCCACCATTTCTGGCTTTGACATGGGTGTAGCCCTTGATTTTCGGGTGGCCCAATCACTTCGGCCCCCACTAATTGAGCTCCCAGATTGTTGAGACATGGTTCCTAATTAAACAATGATTATTCCACTGCCTCAGGTGTGAGTGTCGCATGTAGGCCTGATCTTCGGCACGTACACACCCCTGCACAAGCCCGCCACTGGAGGAGGAGTTGACGCCTGCGCTGTATTTAAAGGACGCCAGATCGTTCGGCCGACGATTCGCTAGCGGACATATCGAGAGTTGGAGCACGATCGAGCGGCGAATCACGACTTTTCCCCACAAACAAAGGTACGACTCTTTTAATAGAAAGTGTGTGTTTTGGGCCCTATACAGCTTTTATTAGGAATATCTTTATTATGTGCCAAAATACATGCTATTTTAATATGTTTTGTGTTGTGTTGTGTCTTGCAGGCATATACTGTCCTGCAATATGGTGGACAATTTCACCACCCACAACTTTTTAATAAGTTTTATTGATGAGTTCAGGCAACTGCCCTGTTTGTGGCAAGTCAAGTCCGCAGATTATAAAAATCGAAAACTCAGAAAACAGGCCATGGAACATTTGGTGGCCTTCTACAAGCCCGTCTGTCCTGGGGCAAATTTTGATTATATCCGCAAAAAAATAAACAGTATTCGCACTGCCTACAGGCGGGAGTTAAAAAAAATAGAAGATTCCACCCAGTCTGGAGCAGGGGCACGGAATGTATATGTACCACGGCTGTGGTACTTTGATAACATGCGGTTCCTGGCAGACACCATGGAATCCAGGCCGTCAATTTCAACACTGCCTTCTACTTCGGCAGAGGGCTCAGTGTCGGTAGATCCAAGCCAGGATGAGGATTTCCTGGAGGAGAGTTTTACTCAGGTATGGCATTTCACAATATATTGTCTGCTAAAATGTAATTATGTAACAAAATTATAAGCTAAACCATAATTGACCCTTTATGTAAACGGGCATAGCAAGGGGTTGGCATGACAGGCAACCGCCAGGGGCGCAGGCCAAGGGGGGTGGGTCACAAAAACATTGGCATTGTTTTATTGTTTATTTTAACAATCCACTCAGCCTGCACACCCCAGAACCCCCAGTTTGCAGGCGGATTCATGCAGGTGTAAAACATTGAGAGCAGCTTCATGCAGGTGTAAAACATTGAGAGCTGCTTCATGCAGGTGTAAAACATTGAGAGCAGCTTCATGCAGGTGTAAAACATTGAGAGCAGCTGAGCCAAAAGACCAGGAGACTGAGACTGCCTCTCACTGCATCCCCAGCACCCCTCCGGTCTTACAAACACTGCTGCATCCCCAGCACACCTCTGGTCCTAAGAAACACTGCTGTAGCCTCAGCATTCCTCTGGCTCAACCTTTTTTAATACAAAACTAACAGCTCCTGCAAATGATCCATCCATCCTTGCTTCCATGTCTCTGGTCTCTCACTCTGGGTCAGCAAGGCAGGTGGCTTCCTTATTCATGTTTCCCTGCACTGCTTCACCCTCAATGCCCTACATCAAGTCCTCTGCAAGTTCAGGCCCCTCTCTCTCTGCAACCCCCTCCTCTCTCTCTCACACCCCCTCTTTCTCTCCCTCTCTCTATCTCTCAACCCTCTCTTTCTTTTTCACACCTGAGACAATGATTGCCCACTAGAGAGCTCTACACTGGGCAAACAAGGGGCAAATTAGAAACTTTTAATGCCCTTTAATTTTTTTTGGGGGGGGGGTGGGTTACAGTTTTACATTGATCTTGGGGGGGGGGGGGGTTGTTGCCAAATACAGCTCCTCAACAAGGGCACTGGAGACCCTAGATATGCCACTGTATGTAAAGTCTGCTATTTGTTCACAATAATATAACAAACATGCATTTTTATATACACTATAACATTCTAATCAATTGTTCATTTCATCAACAGGGAAGTGTCACTGAGGAGGAGCCAGGTTGCAGCCAGGAGCCTGGGGAGCCTGTGGAGCCTGAGGAGCCTGCGGAACTCTTTCCACCACCACCTCCTCCTGCCAAACGGAGGCAAAAGAGGAAGCACGTGGATGACATCACCGACGAGTTTATCCAGGAGGCCACCATAGCCCTACGTCGGAAACCGGAGGCCAATGAGTCCTTCGGGAATATGACTGCCAAAATCCTGGATAAGGTGGACCTCAGGCAGTGTCAGTATGCCAGAAAAATTATTCTGGATGTGCTGCAAAACGCTGAAAACGGCATACTTACTGAGCACAGCCACGCATGCCAGGAGCACCCGTGCCCTCCACCTCCACCTCCACCTCCACCTCCACAACACCCACCACCTCGCCAAATGCCACATGGCCAGTGGCAATATGGCCAGCAGGATCCAAACCTGCCCTCATGGCAACCTGATTACAGTTACCAGCAACTTTAATTTGTGTAACCCCCTATTATTTATTTTACCCCTGTTTGCCAGTTTCTAGTTTAATTTTGTCCAAATGGACCTTTTTTATGTTTAGTTTATTATACGGAAAGTATTGATGTTTGCTTTGTTTTTTTTTTGCTGAGATCCAAAAAATAAAGAAAATTTAAAATAAAAAATGGCCTATCTGAATTTGTTAACATGTTTAATATTGTGCATAACCTGAAAAATATGTTTTAGACATTAATTCATAAAAGAATAAAGGGTCATATCAATAGTTAGATCTTTGGTGTGAAAATACAAAAATAATGGTGAAGAGTTCAAATTATTTAATTCTAAAATTTGATAGAACAGATAGAATAGACAAACATTATCTTCATCATAACAGAACACATGCCTTTTTATTAGAAAAGTATGGCATTATGAGCAGCATCTTCCTTCTTCTCACATTTATCAAGATGAGCATGTGCTCCGCATTTCACCTATTTCTTGGACTTCCGCGAGCCGAAAGTTCTTTCTGAATAAAATGTTGAGTTTACTAGAGAAAATTCTTCCGGGAACTCATTTGGTTTGATCATGCGTGTTGGGATTTGTAGCTGTGTGTCGGCAGAATTGTGTACTGACAGGCGAACAATCGTCCGTTCTGGTGTCGGCATACAAATATTTTCATGTTTGCAAGAAAGACTTTTGTCCGCGGATTGTGCGCAGACATCTGTCGGAGGCACCATACTAACACGCGTACAATCGGCAGATCCTTCGTCCACCGACGTTTGTATGCCGACGATCGGTACGTGTGTACGGGCCTTTACCTTGAAAATGTCTTGTCCAGCGCTGCCATCTCAGGTGTGGGCTGAAGCCGGAGCGTCCTCTTCGGTGTCCTCTTCTGTGACGTCGGAGTCCCAGAATGCCCTGCACCGGCCCCCGCTCGTCAGTTCCGGTGCAGGCGCGTCACCCCTGCACAGCTTCTGCGCATGCCCAGAAGCTGTTTAGCAGGGAATGACGCGCTTGCACTGGAAGTGACGAGCGGGGACGGTGTTCCGTGAAAAAACCCCACCCTCGTCACTTCCTGTGCACATACGTCATTCAACAGCTGAGCCGCTTCCCACTGCGCATGCTCCCAGCTGCGCGGGGTAGGGAATTTTCACGGGGTAGTTACATAGTTACATAGTAGGTGAGGTTGAATAAAGACAATAGTCCATCCAGTTCAACCTGTGTAGGTGTGTGTGGCCGTAATCATCTCTCATACCCCTGAATGTTCTGATCATTGAGATGTATGTCTAAGGGTCTTTTGAAAGCCACCATACTACCCGCAGAAACCACCTCTTGTGGTAGAGAATTCCACAATCCTGTAGCCCTAGCAGTAAAGAACCCCCTGCGTTGCCTGAGGTTAAAACGCTTCTCCTCTAATCACATTGTATGCCCCCGAGTCCTCATGCAATCCTTTCGACTGAATAGCTATTTTTCTATGCTGAGATCACCATTGAGGTATTTATAAATTGCTATCATGTCCCCTCTCAGGCATCTCTTCTTCAGGGAAAAATAAATCAAGCGATTGCAGACGCTCTTCATAATTAAGGTCCTCCAATCCCCTAATTAGTTTAGTTGCCCTTCTCTGGACTCTCTCCAGCTCCAACACATCCCTTCTGAGGACTGGCGACCAGAACTGGACAGAATACTCCAGATGCGGTCGGACCAGAGTTTTATAAAGAGGAAGGATTATAGTTTTATCTCTGGAATACATCCCTTTCTTTATGCATGCTAATTTTCTGCCGGCTTTGGCAGCTGCTGCTTGACATTGCATGCTATTGCTTAGTCTATCCTCTACCAAGACTCCCAGATCTTTCTCCATTTTTGATTCCCCAAGGGTTCCCCCCTAAAGTGTATTGTGCTTTTATGTTTTTAGTCCCCAAGTGCAAAACCTTACACTTCTCCACATTAAACCTCATTTGCCATGTCATTGCCCACTCTGTTGTTTTGTCCAGGCCATTCTGTAGGATATCTGCTTCATGCTGTGCAGTTATTGCCCTGTCCAATTTTGTGTCATCTGCAAAAACTGATCTAGAGCTACTGATCCCGTCCTGTGTTTATGAATAAATTGAACAGGGTTAGTCCCTGGACTGAGCCTTGGGGGACCCCACTTACCACATCAGACCAGTCTGAGTATGCGCTATTTATTACCACCCTTTGGACACGCCATTTTAGCCAGTTCCGTATCCAAGAGAAAACCTTGCAGTCGATGCCTGCAGACCTTATATTATAAATTAAGCCCTTGTGGGGAACTGTATCAAACACCTTAGCGAAATCCAGGTACACCACATCCACTGGTCTGCCCCTATCTAGCTCACAACTCACCTCCTTGTAGAACGTTAAGAGATTGGTTTGACAAGAAAGCCCATTTGTAAACCCGTGCTGATTACTGCTGATAATGTTGTTTTCTTTAGCAAACTCTACAATATAGTCCCTTATCATCCCCTCCAGAAGTTTACATACTATCGATGTCAGACTGACAGTGTTTTTTTTTTTTTTTTTTTTTTTTTTTTTTTTTTTTTTTTTTCTGACAGTGTTTTTTAACGTTACACCGCATCAGCTTTTGCCGCGCATACACGAAATCATCTCCGCTCAAACATGAAATCATCTCCGCTCCAACCTGTCACACTTGCCTGATCTCGGCTCCAAAATATAAAAGCGGCGGCGGGTGTATGAAAATATAAATCACAGAGCCGAGATCATGTAGGACGCCGCACCTGCTGATGAATGACACGCACATCCAAAGGAAAATCTCAGAGTTGGAGCGGAGATGATTTCATGTTGGAGCGGAGATGATTTCATGTATGCGCGGCAAAAGCTGATGCGGTGTAAGGTTAAAAAACACTACCCCGTGAAAATTCCCTACCCTCCGCAGCTGTGAGCATGCGCAGTGGGAAGCTGCTCAGCTGTTGAATGACGTATGTGCACAGGAAGTGACGAGGGTAGGGAATTTTCACAGGGTAGGGTTTTTTAACGTTACACCGGCGCAGGTGCATTGACTCCTGGGAGCGATGACGTTCAGCTCCCAGGAATCAATGCAAGCAGGAAGTGACGGCGCGGGCCGCGGCCACAGAGGGAGAAAGAGAAAGGAAGGTAAGTATATTTTCTTTAAAAACAAGGTAAGTAAATAACAAAAAAAAATTTAAATTATCCAATTCTTTTTCAGGTAAAAAAAAGCAAGCAGATGGTGAAAAATTGTTTTTGAGGCCGGAACTCCGCTTTAATTGCCTACTGCCAATTTAAACTTTTTATTTTACTTTCTGGCTTTTTTTTGCATATTGAATACTATTATTTTGGGTGTTTTTGTGCATTATGCAGAGTGAGGGAGATGTTTTTAAAAACATGATTGAGTCTAGGAAGGGGTATTTTTTCTTTTTTGTTTGTTTTTTTGGCACAAGATTTTTGTTTTGCTTATGCATGAACTTTTCATTTTACTTTCTGCCCAATTTGGTTTATTTATTTTTTTGTTGTTGTTTTTTTTGCATTTTAAATACTTAGATTTTTTTTTTGGGGGGGGGGGGGTGTTGTTTTTCTTGTTCGTGTGTATTTCATTGTTGATTGGGTACTGCCAATTTGAACTTATCATTTTACTTTCTGCCCAATTTCTTTTGTTTTTTTGCATTTTGCATTTTGAATACTTAGTTGTTTTTTTTTTTTTTTTTTTTTTAATGCATTATGCAGAGTGAGAGAGATGCTTTTAAAAAAAATGAATGAGGCTAGAAATGGGCATTTTTTTTTTTTTTTTTTTTGGTACAAGATTTTTGTGTGCATGTATTTTTTTTTTTTGAATGGTTAGCGCCAATTTGAACTTTGTATTTTACTTTCTGCCCAATTTCTTTTGTTTTTTACATTTTGAATACTTTATTTTTATAGGGGTATTTTATGCATTATGCAGAGTAAGGGAGATGCTTGTAAAAAAAATTAATGAGGCTAGGAAGGGGCATTTTTCTTTTTTCTTTTTTTTTTTTTTTTTGGCACAAGATTTTTGTGCGTGTGTATTTCATTTTTGATTGGTTACTGTCAATTTGAACTTTTTATTTTACTTTCTGCCCAATTTCTTTTGTTTTTTTTGCATTTTGAAGACTTTGTTTTTTAGGGTTTTTTATGCATTATGCAAAGTGAGAGAGATGCTTTTTTTGGCACAAGATTTGTGTGTGTGTGTGTGTGTTTCATTTTTTGATTGGTTACTGTCAATTTAAACTTTTTATTTTACTTTCTGCCCAGTTTGTTTTGTTTTGGTTTTTTTTTTCCTGTAAAAAGCAATAAACTGTAGGATGCCTGCATCTTCATGCATTTACCATTCATTCCAGCGTAAACATAAATGCACAAAAATTTGGGCATTTTTAAATACACAAAAAAACTTTTTAAAAAATGTAAAGGATTTAAAAAAAAAACAAAAAAAATACTCTAAGCTGCAACTTAGTTGCAGCTTAATGTATTTTTTTTTTAGTTTTTTTAATTAAATCCTTAAATATTTTTTTTGCAGCTTAAAATCTTTTTTTAGTTTTTTTTTTTAAATTCATTAAATGTTTTTTCTTTTTTTGGCACAAGATTTGTGTGTGCGTGTGTGTGTATTTCATTTTTGATTGGTTACTGCCAATTTAAACTTTTTATTTACCTTTCTGCCCAGTTTGTTTTGTCTTGGGGGGGGGGGGGTTTCCTTTAAAAAGCAATAAACTGTAGGATGCCTGTGTCTTCATGCATTTACCATTCATTCCAGCGTAAACATAAATGCACAAAAATTTGGGCAGGTCCTATTTTTTTAAAAAATACACAAAAAAAACTTTAAAAAAAATTTAAAGGATTAAAAAAAAAAATACTCTAAGCTGCAACTTAGTTGCAGCTTAGAGTCTTTTTTTTTTTTTTAAATCCTTTAAATGTTTTTTTTTTTTTTTTTTTTTGCAGCTTAGAGTGTTTTTTTTAGTTTTTTTTTTTTAAATCCTTTACATTTCTTTTTTTAAAAGTTTTTTTGTGGATTTTTTTAAAAAATAGGACCTGCCGAAATTTTTGTGCATTTATGTTTACGCAGGAATGAATAGTAAATGCATAAAGCATTTAACCATATAGGAACAAATGGGATTCAAACTAGATTTTTTGGCAGAAAAACAGCCAAGTGCGGACAGGGCCCCAACCGACCACCGAGTATTGGATGATGAAGGCACACGTCGGCCCCCGGAGCCAGCAGAGAAGTAGCCGGCGTCCCGGCTCCCCTTGCCATCAGGGGGTCTGAGAAGCCAACGAGCGGTGACGGAGGGAGCAGATGTCCTATTAGGAGTGAGTGAGGATGAGTTTCCGTTGGTAGGAAGCATTCCCACACACCCCGCTGCCATCTGCCCATTAGGTCTGTGCCTCCTCGTCAGTTTGGGCCATGTGGCGGCACACACCCGCGTAGCCGGGAGATCGGAGAAGGTGCCAGACGAGGACAGCTGCCATGATCTGGAAGCCTCCGTGCCTTTTGTCTGCCAGCGCATCCTCCTGGCCTCCCCTTTATTATCATTGTCAGTGGTTAGAGAGAAGTTCTCGGCATCTGTGCGCAAAGCGGGAAAAGATACGCAACAATAAAATGTCAACGCATGAGCTCATCCTCCTGCCGGATACATACCGACTCGTCCACAGGAAGATACAATGTATCAAAGCCAGAATGTTTTTTGTTTTGTTTTTTATTTCGTTTTTCAGAGCCGGTTGCTGGAAAGGCGCATTCTGTGCACGCTTCCTGCACCGCGCCAGAAACGCACTTGCCTTTGCAATCTGCTACAGATGCTAATGCACCGTTAATGGCACACCAAATACAGATCGCAAATACAGTGCGTTTGTGGGCACCTGATTGCATTATACCGAAGTACCGTGCGATTTGTTGCAGCACGTTTTTATTAAGTAGTACTGCATGCACTACTTTTACTGCGTTCCAATGTGATTTGCAGCCCATTCAAATAAATAGGCTGCAAGATCTCATCGCACAGGATCGTGCTGTAATCGCACAGGAATACGGCATGCGTTTCTGTGTAATCCCAGTGTGAACTGGCCCTTAGGCCCCGTCTTTCCGATTGCGCTGCGTTTTGGAGAAGCACTGCAAATGCACATGGCGCTTGCGTTGCCATTAAATGTTGATTCCTGTTGTGGTTCTGGGACAGGAAGTGAAGGGAAAATTCCTCCAATGGGACACGGATGGAAAATAAATTCTTTCCACACTGCATCCAAAACGACTGCAGATACACTTTAGGGGGCTATTTATTAATGTTTTATCCCTACATTCACTCACCTTTCACCTAAGATTCATAAAAATGTTAAAGATTCACTCAAGGTTTATTCACAATTCACAGATTTCTCAAAGATTCCCTCAAGGTTTATTCACAATTCACAGATTTCTCAAAGATTCGCTCAAAATTCACAAAATCCCCAAACATTCACACAACTTTTACCCAAGATTCACAAAATCCTCAAAGACTCACTCAATGTTCACTCAAAATTTAGAAAATGCCCAAAGATTCACTCAACATTCACCTAAAATTCACTAAATCCCCAAAGATTTACTCAATATTCACCCAAGATACACTAAATTCTCAAAAATGTACTCAGTGTTCCCCCTAGTTTCACAAAATCCCCAAAGATTCACTCAATGTTCACCAAAAATTTACGAAATCCCCAAAGATTCACTCAACTTTTACCCAAGATTCACCAAACCCTCAAAGATTTCCTAAAGGTTCATGAAATCCTCAAAGATTTACTCAACATTTACCCACAAAATAAAAAAACTCTCAGAGATTCACTCAAAATTCACCCAAAATTCACAAAATCCCCAAAGATCCACTCAGCAGTCACCCAAGGTTTGCAAAATCCTCAAAGATTTACTCAACGTTCACCCAAGATTCACAAAATCCCCAAAGATTCACTCAATGTTCACCCAAGATTTACAAAATCCTCAAAGATTCACTCAGCAGTCCCCCAAGGTTAACAAAATCCTCAATGATTCGCTTAAAATTCGCCCATGATTTATGAAATCCTCAAAGATTTACTCAGCTTTCAGCCAAGATTCACTAAATTCTCAAAGATTTACTCAACATTCACCCAAAAATTTTTAAAATCCCCAAAGATTCACTCAACTTCTACCCAAGATTCACCAAATCCTCAAAGATTTACTTAAAGGTTGCCCAAGGTTCATGAAATCCTCAGATTTACTCAACATTTACCCACAAATCACAATATTCTCAAAGACTCACCAAACGTTCACCCAAGATTCACAACGCCTTTAAAGATTCACTCAACATTCACCCTAAATTCACAAAATCCCTAAAGATTCACTCAACTTTCACCCAAGATTTAATAAATCCTCAAAGATTCACTATACATTCATCCAAGATTCACAAAATCCTGAAAGATTCACTCAATGTTCACCCAAGATTCACAAAATCCTCAAAGATTCATTCAATGTTCACCCAAGATTTACAAAATTCTCAAAGCTTCACTCAGCAGTCCCCCAAGTTTCACAAAATCCTCAATGATTCACTTAAAATTCACCCATGATTTATGAAATCCTCAAAGATTTACTCAGCTTTCAGCCAAGATTCACAAAATTCTCAAATATTTACTCAACATTCACCCAAAATGTATGTAAATACCCAAAGATTAACTCAACTTTTACCCAAGATTCACCAAATCCTCAAAGATTTACTTAAAGGTTGCCCAAGGTTCATGAAATCCTCAGATTTACTCAACATTTACCCACAAATCACAATATTCTCAAAGATTCACCAAATGCTCAACAAAGATTCACAACGACTTTAAAGATTCACTCAACATTCACCCTAAATTCACGAAATCCCCAAAGATCCACTCAACTTTCACCCAAGATTTAATAAATCCTCAAAGATTCACTATACATTCATCCAAGATTCACAAAATCCTGAAAGATTCACTCAATGTTCACCCAAGATTCACAAAATCCTCAAGGATTCACATAAGTTTCACCCAAGATTCACTAAATCCTCAAAGATTCACTCAATGTTCACCCAAAATTTACTAAATTCTCGAAGATTTACTAAACTTTCACCCAGGATTCACTAAATCCCCAAAGATCCACACTATGCTCCTCAAGATTTACAAAACCTAAAAGATTTTCTCAACTTTCAGCCAAGATTCACTAAATTCTCAAAGATTTACTCAATATTCACCCAAAATATATGAAATCCCTAAAGATTTACTCATTGTTTATGCAACATTCACCAAATCCTCAAAGAGTCAATTAAAGGTTGCCCAAGGTTCATAAAATCCTCAAAGATTCACTCAACATTTACCCGCAATTCACAAAATTCTCAAAGATTCACTAAACGTTCACCCAAGATTCACAAAGTCTTTAAAGATTCATTCAACATTCACCCAAAATTCACAAAATCCCCAAAAATTCACTCAACTTTCACCCAATATTCACTAAAATCCCCAAAGATTCACTCAACTTTCACCCAATATTCACTAAATCCTCAATGATTCACTCAACATTCATCCAAGATTCACTAAAGCTTCAATGATTCACTTAACGTTCACCCAAGATTCAGGAAATCCTTAAAGATTCACTTAATATTCACCCAAGATTCACTAAATCCTCAAAATATTCACAAAGACCTCAAAGATTCACTCAACATTTACCCAAAATTCACGAAATCTATAAAGATTCACTCAACTTCCACCCAAGATTTACTAAATCCTCAAAGATTCACCTAACGCTTACCCAAGATTAATGAAGTCCGCAAAGATTTACACAATGTTCACCCAAGATTTACTAAATTCTCAAAGATTTACTCACCTTTCACCCACAATTCACTAAATCCCCAAAGATTCACTGAATGCCTTCCGAAGATTCATGAAATCCCAAAAGATTTACTCAACTTTTACCCAAAACTCATTCAATTCTCAAAATATCCACTCAACTCTTTACCCAAGATTCACTAAATCCCCAAAGATTCACTCAACATTCACCCGAAATTCACAAAAAACCCAAAGATTCACTCAATGTTCACCAAGAATTCACTAAATCCTCAAAGATTCATTTAACGTTCACCCAATATTTACAAAATCCTTAATGATTTACTCAACTTTCCGCCAAGATTCACTAAATCCTCAAAGATTTACTCAACAATCACCCAAAATGTACGAAATCTCCAAAGATTCACTCAACTTTTACCCAAGATTCACCAAATCCTCAACTATTTACTTAAAGGTTACCCAAGGTTCATGAAATCCTCAGATTTAATCAACATTTACCCATAAATCACAAAATTCTCAAAGATTTACTAAACGTTCAGCCAAGATTCACAAAGTCTTCAAAGATTCACTCAACATTCACCCTAAATTCACGAAATCCCCAAAGATTCACTCAACTTTCACCCAAGATTTACCAAATCCTCAAGAGAAATAAAAAAAAAATTCCAAAGCCGTCATTCCATTTCTTCCAATCATGGAGACTCGGCATCACATGTGGGCGTTGCCTATGCAAATCCAGCGTGCCTAGGAACACCCACTCCTCCAGACTGACACCGCCCATCAAGGCATTTTGCATTACTATTCCCAAGAGCCCGCCCACTGCTTGTATCAGGACTGAGGGCTGTCGGGAGGAGTACTGAGGCCGGGGGCTGTGATGTTTTCAGGAAGCTCTGTACAGCCCCTCCCACCAGCCATAATCTGCCTGCATTGCATAGAGAAGCACAGAGACCCAGCGATGATGTCATTTGATATAAAATAAGAAATGTAATAAAGAGTTTTTATTAATTAGCATGTTGATGAGGGGGGAGGGGAAGGAGACAATTTAAGCAGATTAAACTTCAGGTTGTAAGGAGTATGGTGCGGTGTGGCGGTGTGGTGCGGTGCGGTGTGGCGCGGTCTGCGGAGGGGACAGATCCCGGCACGGATTGCACAGATGAGATGTTTGCAGCCAGCGGAGGAGACGGAAGATTAAGTCACCAGCTGAAGCTGTGTCCTCCCCCTACAGACAGTTCCCAGTTTGCACCCAGCGGGGGTCCTCAGCCTATTAAGCTGACCCTTTTTGCTCGGCTCGTCTCCGCTGACATAACTGAGCGCACACACTGCGCCCAACAAAACATCACAATGGGTGACAAATGGATGGCACAGCATCCCCTCTCAGGGTTACCACAGTGACACCAGCCAGGCGCGGAGCGAAGCGAGGAGGATGCAGCAGGAGATGGGGGGGGGGGGGGGGGCATCCGACCAATGCTGTGCAGAACGCAGGTGCATCCTGAAAAAGAATAATAAACAAACAAATAATAAATCAATAAACAAATAACTAAACAATAAAATTAATAAATAATTTAAAACAAACTTAAACTAAATAAATAAATAATAAAGCAATAATAATAATGTAAAAATTGACAAATAATAAATAAATAATAATTTAATAAATATTAAACAATATATAAATCAATAAATAAAAAAATAAACAACAAAAATTGTTAAGACCTAAACTAGAAATACATTATTATTATTATTATTATTATTATTATTGTTATTTTACTATTGTTATAATAATAAATTAAAAATGAATAATTAATACATAAATAATAAATCAATAAGTAAACTATAAAAAATGAATACATAATTTAAAACAAACGAAAATAAATAAATAAAAATATATAATAAAGCAATAATAATAATAATAATAATAATAACAACAATAAAGTAGAAATTAACAATTCATAAATAAATAATAAATTAATAAATATTAAACAATAAATACATAAAAAATGAAACAATAAATATATCAATAAATAAATAGAAATAAACAAAAAAATAGCTAAGACATAAATAAGAAATTATTATTAATAATAATAATAATAATAATAATAATACTAATAATAAATGAACAATTAATAAATAAATAACAAATCAATAAGTAAATAATGAAACAAATAAATCATTTAAAATAAACAAAATTTAAAAATTTAAAATAGCTAATAAGTATAAAATAAATCATTAATAATAATAATGCTTAAAAAATTAATAAATAAACAATAAATCAATAAACAATAAATACATGAATAAACACATTAATATTAAATAAAATATAAATCAGTTAGTAAATAATAATTTTATAATTATATAATAATCACACACACACATATATATATATATATATATATATATATATATATATATATATATATATCAGTTTTTCGTTGCTGATAGCGATACTGATATTTTGGCCAATGCATATTGGTATTGGCCGATATGCGCCAATATTTTTGTACATTTAAAACAATTTTTAAAAAAAATTATTGACAGGTACTTTTGTGGAGGGATCTGGGGGGCTAAAACCCAAACCCCTCCTCTGCACTTAAAAGCATTCAAAACGCTGTCATTTTTTTTTAATCTGGCGCCAGTACCCGGAAGTGATGCCATGACTAGTCATTACTAGTTTGTAACTAGTAATGGTGGCGATTGGCGTTTTTTAGTGGAACTGCGACATTGCGGCAGACAGATCGGACCCCTAACTGACATTTTTGACACTTTTGGGGGTACCAGTGACATTACTACAGTAATCAATGCTAAAAATATGCACTGTTACTGTAATAATGACACTGGCAGGGAAGGGGTTAACTCAGGGGTGATCAAAGGGTTAATTGTGAGCCTAGGGGATGTTTTTTAACTGTATGGGGAAGGGACTTGTGAAATTATCATAGAGACCTGTGTTCCTATAAAGAAGGATCACAGGCGCTCTGTGATCATTTCAAAGAGAACAACGGTCAGCTGTGTTTACAACAGTTGACCGTCCTTTTTTTTCAGCGGGTAGCGATTGCAGGTGCCCGGCCGCAATAGCAGCCGCCGACCCCATGAATCGGCATCCCCACTGCCTAATGGGGGCAGGAGTGCACCCCCATGAGCGCTCCTGCTGATCGCCGTACAGGTACGGTGATTCGCGCAGCCAAGCCAGCCTGCCACCGTATATACGCGCCGGGCGGCAAGTGGTTAAAGAAAACAATAAGTAATGCGCTCACCCGCCATGGCCTGTACGCACGCTCACCATGCAAGACTCCATTGCTGATGAAAAAGCATGTTGAAGCTCGTTTAAAGTTTGCTGCACAACATTTGGACAAGCCGGTGAAATGCCAGGAGAATATAGTCTGGTCAGAGGAGACCAAAGTTGAACTTTCCTGCTCTCCTGCTCACGCTCCTGCAGCTAGGGAGTGAGCGTGCGGCGCGCTCCCGCCCCCGCTCGTCAGCGGGGACTCCGATGCACGGGGCAGGTGGCTCCGATTGCCGCCTGACACCCGCGATCGCTCCCCGCTAAGAGAGAAGAACGGTCAGATGTTGTAAACCCAGCTGACCGTTCTTCTCCCTGGAATGATCACAGAGCTCCTGTGATCCTTCTATATAGGATCACAGGTCTCTATGGTCATTTCACAAACCCCATCCCCCCACAGTTAGAATCCCCTAAGCGCACATTTAAACCCTTGATCACCCACAGTGTTAACCCCTTCCCTGCCAGTGTAATTTTTACAGTAACAGTAACATATTTTTAGCACTGATTACTGCAGTAATGTCACTGGTCCTCCCAAAAGTGTCAAAAATATCAGTCAGGGGTCCGATCTGTCCGCCGCAATGTCGCAGTCCTGCAAAAAAATCGCAGATCGCCGCCATTACTAGTAAAAAAAAAAAAAACAATAAAAATGACAAATCTTTCCTGTAGTTAGTAGACGCGATAACTTTTGCGCAAACCAATCAAAATACGCTTATTGCGATTTTATTTTACCAAAAACAAATTGGCCTAAAATGTTAAAAAATTTAGATTTTTAAATTTTTTTTTTGGGAATGTTATATAGCAGGAAGTAAAAAATATTGTTTTTTTTTTTTTCAGAATTGTCGCTTGTTTGTTTATAGTGCAAAAAATAAAAATCACAGAGGTGATCAAATACCACTAAAAGAAAGCTCTATTTGTGGGGAAAAAAAGGCATCAATTTTATTTAGGTACAGCGTTGCACGGCCGCGCAATTGTTTGTTAAAGTAACGCAGTGCCGAATCACAAAATATGGCCTGTCATTAGAGCGGTTGTAAACCCAAAAACGCAAAAAAAAAAAAAAAAAAAACCTGCAAGACAAAGGCATAATGAGCTAGTATGCATCGCATACTAGCTCATTATGTATTACTTACCTTAGAACGAAGCCCCGACACGGACCCCCGGACATCGCTACGGGCGCTGCCATGATCCCTCGCCGTCTCTTCCGGGTTCGGCGGCTCCGGGAGTGATTTTCCGGCAAGCTCCCGGCAAGCAAAACTGAAGGTCCCCCCGGACCTTCAGAGCGCATGCGCCGCTCGCGTGAGCGGCTGCATGCACTGAAAATAACTCCTAAACCGTGCCGGTTTAGGAGTGTGTCTATGGGAATGTTTGACCATTCTTCCGGATACGCATTTGTGGGTCAGGCACTGATATTGGGCGAGAAGGCCTGGCTCGTAGTCTCTGCTCTAATTACTCCCAAAGGTGTTCTATCAGGTTGAGGTCAGGACTCTGTGCAGGCCAGTCAAGTTCTTCAACCCCAAACTCACTCATCCATGTCTTTATGGACCTTGCTTTGTGCACTGGTGCGCAGTCATGTTGGAATAGGAAGGGGCCATCCCCAAACTGTTCCTACAAAGTTGGGACCATGAAATTGACCATTGTTTTATGGACCTTGCTTTGTGCACTGGTCCAAATCAATTTGGTGGAGGGGGGATTATGGTGTGTGGTTGTTTTTCAGGGGTTGGGCTTGGCCCCTTAGCTCCAGTGAAGGGAACTCTTAAGGCATCAGTATACCAAAACATTTTGGACAATTTCATGCTCCCAACTTTGTGGGAACGGTTTGGGGATGGCCCCTTCCTGTTCCAACATGACTGCACACCAGTGCATAAAGCAAGGTCCATAAAGACATGGATGAGCGAGTTTGGGGTGGAGGAACTTGACTGGCCTGACCTCAACCCGATAGAACACCTTTGGGATGAATAATAGTGGAGACTGGGAGACAGGCCTTCTCCTCCAACATCCGTGCCTGACCTCACAAATGCACTTCTGGAAGAATGGTCAAACATTCCCATAGACACACTCCTAATCCTTGTGGACAGCCTTCCCAGAAGAGTTGAAGCTGTTATAGCTGCAAAAGGTGGGCCAACTCAATATTGAACCCTATGGACTAAGACTGAGATGCCATTAAAGTTCATGTGAGTGTAAAGGCAGGCGTCCCAATACTTTTGACAATATAGTGTTTATTTTATTGCCCTGACGTACACTTCAATAAACGTGGCTTTCTACAATCACCAGCTGATGATTGGCTGTCATTGGCCCTTTAAAGTTCGGCTCGTAGCACCTGACCGGTCCCTGGCATGCTGGAGGGGCTTCTGCAGGAAAATCCGAGCTGGTTACGCCTTTTTTTTTTTTGCATCACAAAAGGATTTTTACCCCTTGAGATCACAATAAGCAAATGAGCGGGGGGGGGGGGGAGAATAAAGAGAGTTGGGGGCGAGGATAAAAAAAAAGTCAACTAATGGCAGATCAGCTGTATTTGGGGGCTGCTCCCCTCTCGAAGGGGGGATCTTGGGGGGGGGGGGGCTGAGTTTGGGCTGTGTGGGAAAAGCACAGTCTCTGCTTCTCACACATTGTTTTCCATCTCTTCAGCCGCTCGGCTCCCCCCTCGTCCCCTCCTCAGAGCCGTTGAAGCCACAAAAGCTGTACTTGGCCATTGTGTGGTTTGGGGACAGCTGAGAGGACAGAGTTCTAGATGTCCTGAGCCCCTCTGTGAGAGGTAGTGGTGGGGGGTAGTGTGGTGGTGGGGGGGGGTTCAGGACAATTGTCCCCGCACCCCCACCTCTCCTTCGCCTGCTGCACAATGGCTTAGGATCCACTTAGTCTCCTTTCTCACTAATCTGCGTCCCCGGGGGTTAAATATGGTTACATTTTCATTAGGTAATAATAGCGGAAGGTCGGCTAATGGTAACACGGCCTTGGCCATTGTCATGCAGATGAGGTTCCGAGCTGGCACGGTCAACGTTACATGGAGAGAGAGTGTCATTGCCGAGTCCTCAATGGAATTCCATTCCCAGGGAATATTAACTCCATCATTTCCGTTCTTGGCGGGCCAACTTCCCTCTCTGTAGGATGCCTTCTTCATCGACTTTTGTTGGCTGCGAGCGTTTGCACTCTTCAAGTCACGTGATCACCGCCTAAAGTCCGACGTCCCGTCCACTTTCACAAGACTTGGTAAAATAAGAGTTTGACGAAACCTATGGCGTAGTAGATTGGGTGAAGGGTTGGGTTGAGGGGGGGCTGAGCCGTCCTGATTACCCGTAGAAGCAGGATTTGGTCCAAGCTAAAGAAGATTTTGATCTTCCCATCGAGCGCCATATTGTCTTGTCCATTGTCTTTGGCCATCTAAGCGCTCGTATTTGTGCAGCGGCTAATTAAAGAGGTTTAGTCTTCAGGAGCATCTAGTGACCTTAACAAACCGGTGGCGCCTCGAGCTTGCGAACCATTTGCATGGAAATAGGATTTGTTACTTAAAACCCGGCAGACTCCTCCTGGACAAACGTCGGATTTAAATTCCCGAGCTTCTGGCGTCACTTCTTTCCCAGTTTTGTTTCAAAGTTTGGAAGAGTCTACATAGAAATGTTCGCAAATGCTGCTATTAATGGGTAGCAAAGACCATTCTTAAATGATCAGAATGCTGGACTGCGCCAAATGTCCACGAAGAATGGCGGCTAGGAAAAAGTTCCTATTACCCCCAAGCAGGGCTGAGACAGGGGGTGGGCAGGAGAGGCGGATACCCTGGGCACTGTGGTATCATGTGAAGTGGGGGGGGGGGGCAACCGCAAGAAGATTGGGGGGAGGGTATTTGTGTGGGAGGGGGAATTTGGGGGGCAGCAGTGGATAAGAATTGTTCTAGCAGGGGAAATTTGGGGTGGAGGTTGCAGGCCGGGGCAGGGGCAGGGGATGTGCACCCCCCCCCCCATGCTCACTCCCCACTATATTTGATCGACAGCGGCAGGAGCCCCTTCCTGTGGGAACACATCTGCAGGCATGCTCCTGAGCCGGGCTGTGTGTGTCCATAGACACACACAGCACAGCTTGATCCCACCACCTCGCTCCCTCCTCACTGGATTTGATTGACAGTAGCAGGAGCCCCTTCCTCTGGGAACACACCTGGAGGCTTGTTCCTGAGCTGGGCTGTGTGCCTCCATAGACACACACAGCACAGATCGCCCCAACCCCCCCCCCCCCATGCTCACTCCCTACTGGATTTGATTGACAGCGGCAGGAGCCCCTTCCTGTGGGAACACATCTGCAGGCATGTTCCTGAGCCGGGCTGTGTGCGTCCATAGACACACACAGCACAGATCGCCCCGACCCCCCCATGCTCCCTCCCTACTGGATTTGATTGAAAGCAGTAGGAGCCCATTTCTGTGGGAACACATCTGCAGGCATGTTCCTGAGCGTCCATATACACACACAGCACAGCTTGATCCCACCACCTCGCTCCCTCCTCACTGGATTTGATTGACAGCAGCAGAAGCCCCTTCCTCTGGGTACACACCCGTAGGCATGTTCCTGGGCTATGTGCCTCAATAGACACACACAGCTCACCCCCCCATGCTCCCTCCCCACTGGATTTGATTGACAGCTTGACAGCAGCAGGAGCCCCTTCCTCTGGGAACACACCTGGAGGAATGTTCCTGAGCTGGGCTGTGTGCCTCAATAGACACACACAGCACAGCTCGCCCCATTACCCCCCCCATGCTCCTCCCCACTGAATTTGATTGACAGCAGCAGGAGCCCCTTCCTCTGAGTACACACCTGGAGGCATGTTCCTGAGCTGGGCTATGTGCCTCCATAGACACACACACAGCACAGCTCGCCCCCTCCCCCTACGCTTTTACAACTCTTGGTGAAGAGAAGTAAAAAGTCCCTGCCATTGACCTACTGAGTGCGGGATGAAGACAAGGACAGAGCGCAGGCCTCCCCCCCAGCATGGATGGTGTAAACTGTGTCTGAGCAGAGGCCGGTTCCATACCCCTCTGGAGACTCTCCTCCCACGTCCAGCCCGACCGAGCTGTCCCAGCTCCCCCAACCGCCCCCTGCTGGCCAGGTTGGGAACCCGAATTCAGCCGGTGAGTAGAGAGTACCTGGAGCAGGGCTTCAGCCTGGACGTGGGGTCAGGAGGAGGACAGGAAGAAGGAGAGTGGGAGGGGGGGGGGGCTGATTCGCTGCACCATGGGCCTCTGGTTTGTACTTGCTCCCGGGCCGAAAGTTGCCAGTCTGCCCCTGACAAAGAGAATGGGATCCTTTTAACACAAATACATGGTACAGCAGTCACATATCAGGAAAAGGGAATGTTGGGGTAAGATATTCTTTAGGGGCAGGCCCTTTTGGGCATACAAGGTAACAGTACCGGGACAGGGTTGTCCAGCTCCCAGGGCAAGGATCCAGAATTTCATCACCCAACCCACTATTACCACATGCCCTAGAATGCGTGTACCACCCTGTGTTGACTTTTTGCCCCTATACTTCACCTCACTGACCCTGCTGCCCACCCCTTACCCCGGCCGTGCAAGGTAAATTTCAGGTGGATAACAATTCGCTGTGGCTGTAGGCGGGTTTACACTGCTGCCTCCATTAACCCATATGCGCATGAGCGTCAATGAATAGAGGACTATAGGAATGTGGGCCTCTAATATCTGCCTGGAGTTCAGCTTGAAGATCCAGGACCCCTTCCAAGGACTAAGCTGAAATACATGGGGGGGGGGGGGGGGGTATTCACAAATAATATTCTCAGTTGGTAATTAAGTGTCCAGTTTTATCCTCTCTACCACCATAATGCGGGTTGTCGTGCGTTGGGCGGTCGCCCTGCCCTCCTATGTCGATTGAGTTTGCTTTGTTTGAGTCGGGGTTAAGAAGCCAGGCAGAGGTCAGCATCCATGTAAGCATGGGGTCAAAGGTCAGCAATTAACATGGTGCCTTCCATTCGGCTGTCATTTAGGGGAATGGACACAATGTAACGTTCTTCAGCTTCCACAATGATTGCCGAGCAATCAGCGCTGATTTCAGTTTATTTCCTTTCTGTGCACTTGTCAAGAGTTTCCGGACATTTCTCCGGACATTGTGAGTGTTACCGATCACTGATCCCTCCTTGTGAAGGGTACCTGTCACAATCTATAGCCATAACCAAGAGCCAAAATAAAGGGTTTGACATACATTTTAAATCTGACCTCTGGCTTTCCCCTAAGTTTTGCAGTTGTATCGGCTCCTCTCCTGGACTGAAATGGCTTCCTCTGATTTTACTGCACACTGCGAGCTTCTCACAAAGTGCATTAGAAGCTGCAGCAAGCAAGACAGAGCAGCCTTGTTTCCTGGCAGTTGGATGCCTAGTATTATCTAGCGCTTTCCTGCCCAACCTGACTGTTCCTGGCCCCGCCCCTTTCATTTATTGGAATGGAGGAACATTTTCCCCACTGACCACCAATGTAAGGAGCATTCTTCTCACTGACCTCCAATGTAAGGAGCATTCTTCCCACTGACCACCAATATAAGGAGCATTCTTCCCACTGAGTGATCACCAATGTAAGGGACAATATTCCCACTGACCACCGATGTAAGGGACATTCTTCCCACTAGCCACCAATGTAAGGAACATTCTTACCATTGACCTTCAATGTAAGGGACATTCCTCCCACTAGCCACCAATGTAATGGACATTCTTACCATTGACCTTCAATGTAAAGGACATTCTTCCCCTTGACCACCAATGTAAGGCGCATTCTTTCCATTGACCTCCAATGCAAGGAGCATTCTTCCCACTGAGTGATCACCAATGGAAGGGACAATATTCCCATTGACCACCAATGTACGGGACATTCTTCCCACTAGCCACCAATGTAAGGGACATTCTTACCACTGACCTTCAATGTAAGGGACATTCCTCCCACTAGCCACCAATGTAAGGGACATTCTAAGCATTGACCTTCAATGTAAGACCGCATTCACATTGATCCGACTTGGACCGCGACTTGTCAGCCTGACAAGTCGCGGTCCGTCACGCTCCCATTGTGTAGTACAGGAGCCGTTCTAATAGGAGCGACACAAGTCTAAGACAAGGGTCCTGTACTACTTTGGGGCGACCTGGAGGCGACTTGCATAGACATTCATTTTATGAAGTCCGTGCAAGTCGCGCCGAAGTGCACGCGACTTCACAGGTCACCCCCTAAGTCGGAGCAACCTAGTGTGAACCGGCACTCAGGGACGTTCTTCCCACTGACCACCAATCTTAGGGACATTCTTCCCCTTGACCACCAATGTAAGGGACATTCTTCACACTGAGTGATCACCAATGTAAGGGACATTATTCCCACTGACCACCAATGTAAGGGACATTCTTACCATTGACCTTTAATGTAAGGGACGTTATTCCCACTGACCACCAATCTTAGGGACATTCTTCCCCTTGACCACCAATGTAAGGGACATTCTTCACACTGAGTGATCACCAATGTAAGGGACATTATTCCCACTAGCCACCAATGTAAGGAGCATTCTTCCCACTGACCACCAATGTAAGGAGCATTCTTCCCACTGACCACAAATGTAAGAAGAATTCTTGCCATTGACCCCCGATGGACACACTCTGAGACCTAAGCACTTTTTCTAGGGTTCTTCTCTTCAGGGATTTCAAAGGTTGAGGAAGGATGTAGTTTTGGGTCTAAGTAGGGACATACATTTCATGTGTCACTCTGATTTTCTGACCTCTGACAATGAAGTCTGGTTCTTCTCAATCCTCTAAGAAATGGTATACAGACGATTCAAGAAGACTCTCATTCTCCATGAGAAGTCTGCCTGGACTTCCTATCACCTAATCCATTGGCCCAATAACAACCTCCCATTACCTCCATTATCCATTATTAGTCAAGAAGAATGTTTGTATTTCATTGTTTCTTAGATATTCGGATTTTTCAGAAGGATTTTATTGGAGGTGAGGATTTCCTGGACTTTCTGAGTCAGTGACCCCAATAACACTCCCAATCTTTACAGCCCGATTTGTTACAATAGCCAATATAGTCATATTTAGATTCTCCTCCTTGTTACATTGTATCAGTATGCTTCAGAACCATTTTCAGAAAAGTACAAAGCATGAAGAAGGTATCAAAGTCAATCTTTCATCATTAACCCTCAGTTCACACCATGAACCGCATATGAATCGCACTGCATTCCTGTTCATTTCACATGCAATTCATTGTGAATGGGCTCAAAATGCACTGCGTCGCACCAGAGTCAGATTTTGGAAGCAATTTCGGCACCAAACTTCAACCTTATTGCATGGTCATTTTGTAGCATGTTATCTGGTGCAGGCAAACACGCAGCATTTGCGACTTGCGTTTGGGGTGACCTTAAAGTGGTATTAAAGGTTTGTTCCTTTTTTTAAAAAACAAACATGTTATACTTACCTGCTCTGTGCAGTTGGGTTTGCACAGAGCAGCCTGGATCCTCCTCTTCTCAGATCCCTCTTCTCTGCTCCCAGGCCTCTTCCTACTGTCAAGTGCCCCCAGAGCAGGCAGTGATAAAGGGAATACCCCTGAATGGTCGCCATCCAATCATGAGAGTTGTCAAACCAAGTCTCTGTTATCCCCACAAAATCTAAGTCCTCCTCAAACATCAGCAGCTCCAGCTTTCCCAAAATCAGACTGGAATCCTGCGAGCTACCCCCCTAATCTAGATTTTACAACTGCCGCAAACACCTCACTCCTCAGAAAGTGCTCTGTGCTATAAATACAATAAATAGTGTTGCGCAAGAGTAAAAATCTGCCTAGTTGCTATTTCAACAATATTGGTGACCAATCCAGATTGTACTGTGTATGGTGTGCTATCCAAAAATGTAAAATAAAATAAAATAAACCTGTGTGATATAAATTGTTTCGTGAAAAGTCAATGTTTTGATGTGATTCCAATGCTGAGTATATAAATAAATGTGTAACCCGCTTCAATAATCATACAGTGTTACCAAATATAAAGTGCTGTGTGCTGATACCATTAAAAAATCCTTGCAATCAATATTTGCTATGTTCTCTCATGCAAACTGAAACCAATATATATAAAAGATTCTAATATATATAAATAGTCCATAAAGTGCTTATAGGTGTTATAATCTGTGAGTCCTTAATATAAAGAAAAAGTGCCAGGTGCTTGTGGAATAATCAGCTGCAGGTGCTCAGTCCACCAAGTCTGTGGACATGTGGGTGTGTTCCCAACCGGTATGCTTGACCGATATATCACCAAACTCCGTGCACCCCCTCGTGATTGGGCACTCACCTTAAGACCGATATAGATATGCCTCTAATCGTATCCAATATTAACTCCTCTGGGGCACTTCTCCTCCCTTCCACTGAGATACCGAAAGATCGCTGGCAGTATCCTCCTACATGTAACTCCAACACTCCATAGGGGACGATACCATGTGAAAAGAGATAGCTCCAGATAGTGCTTATATCGTTTTATACTTTTTATTAAATGGCAAGTGAAAAGTTGTACACTCACATTTCCAGGTGCATGTATGCACGTATGAATCTCTTTAACCGTTCCCGGATGCCTTTCGGATAAATAGGGAGCCGCCTCGGCTTGCGACCATCCTCCTTGGTCTGCCCGACAGCCTCACCTACGCTGGGTGCAACGCTCCGTCCGTTCTAGCCCCTCCCCTACGCGTGACGACACAGGGACCTCATGACTTCCTCAGGGGCATATCCCATTATTATTTTTAGCACTGATTACTGTAGTAATGTCACTGGTCCCCCCAAAAGTGTCAAAAAGGTCAGTCAGGGGTCTGATCTGTCCGCCGCAATGTAGCAGTCCTGCTAAAAATCGCAGGTCGCCGCCATTACTAGTAAAAAATAAATAAATAAATAAAAATGACATAAATCTTTCCCCTAGTTTGTAGATGCGATAACTTTTGCGCAAACCAATCAAAATACGCTTACTGGGATTTTTTTTACCAAAAATATGTAGCAAAATACAAATTAATGAATTATTTTTTTTTTTTTTTTTTTGGGAATGTTATATAGCAGAATGTGAACAACAGTTATTTTTTTTTTTTTTTTTCAGAATTGTCTCCTTTTTTATTTTGTTTATAGCACAAAAAATAGAAATCGCACAGATGATCAAATGTCACCAAAAGAAAGCTCTATTTGTGAGAGAAAAAGGACATCAATTTTGTTTCGGCACAGTGTCGCACGACCGCGCAATTTTCCGTTAAAGTAACGCAGTGCTGAATCGCAAAAAATGGCCTGGTCAATAATGGGGGAAACCTTCCGGTCCAGAACTGGTTAAATAAGTTATATTTGTGCAGTGATTTAGGTTTCGGCAGGGAGGTCTCTGGTCGGGTTCAGTGACAGTTTAAAGCCAAGTCAGTTAATATGAAATTCCTTCTCTTGTGCCGTCGGAGATGTTATGAATTTCCCGTCGTTACTTATGCGCAAGGCGTTTTCCATTAGCATATTAATAGGACGGCGTTGATGGAGCAGTTTGGCTGTAAAATTTCCTCTAACTGACACTAATTCAGCGTTTAACTCTTTACGCCGGAGCTAGCGGCTGTCTCCAAGTAGTTTGCGGTGCAGCTGTCAGCCATTGCCGGTATCCCAAATCCCCGGGTGCAGATTTTGTGAGCCATTTTGCCATATAACCGCTTGCCAACCGCCAGCCGCAGATATACTGTGCCAGGCTAGCTCGGCTGCGCAAATCACTATACCCATACGTCACTCCTCGCGCAGTGGGGGGGGGAGGCGATTCGCGAGAGGGTGACGTTGATCTGGGGGGCCAGCGGCCGCGATTGCCACTGGGCACCCACGATCGCTCCCCATGAAGAGAGAACGGTAGTCTGCTGTTGTAAACACAAAACTCCTGTGTTCCTCCTATTTAGGAACACAGGTCTCTGTGTTGATGTCATAAGCCCATCACCCTCACAGTTAGAAAGCACCCCCTAGGCATACATGTGACAGTACTCACCGTCACTGGGAGTGAAAGACAGATACTTAATGGACACTGAGAATATGATGATATGTATTGTTTTTCAGGAGCTCGAGGACAGCCATCTGCTAATTAATTGGCTCAGGTTGACTGAATCACTGTCATCTGTTGCTGAGTTGCTGAGTGGAAATAGTATACTGATTGTGTTAGTTGTTCGTTAGATATGATATATTATATATATTATATTATTATGTTATATTATTTTTCTGTATACAATTTCATCTGCATATGATAATATAATCAGGCAACCCCTGACCTGATGGGGTAATTTGATAAGGAGGGGGATGTGCTCATGTGTGTATAAATTAAGTGTGAAACTGTTCAATAAAGGAGAAGATTCCAGTACAAGCTAAGTTGTCGGCTAGCTTTGTATGGGGGGGGGGGGGGGGGCTGGAAAATCTGTTATCTATGACCAGGACTGGGAGGAAGCCGTATGCTGGCGGAAGTCCACAAGTACAGTGTGGGTTGCGGTTCTGTTACAATACATTTAACCCTTTGATTGCCCCTGGGTTAACCCCTTTCCTGCCATTGTCATTACTACAGTAACAGTGCATATTTTTAGCGCTGATTACTGTAGTAATGTCACTGGTCCCCCCAAAAGTGTAAAAAATGTAAGGGGTCAGATCTGTCCACCGCAATGTCACAGTCCCGCTAAAAATCGCAGATCGATATTAGTAAATAAAAATAAAAAAAATGACATAAATCTGTTTGTAGATGCAATAAATTTTGAGCAAACCGGGTGGGACTAGAGAAAGAGGATCAGAAAACCAGAGGATCAGAAGAGCTGGGGGTTACTATGGAGCAAGGGATCAGCAATTCTGAGGGGTTATTACTGAGTGGGGGATCAGCAGAGCTGTGGAGCCAGAGCAAGAGATGGGTGGAGATCTTAGAAGAGGAGGATCAACAAGCCGAAGAATCAGTAGAGCTGGGGGAACCGGAGCAAGAGAAACTAGCCGATTTCACATGTGGTGAGCAGTGCAGGAGTAAAATAGTGGGAGGTGAGCGGAGACTTAGAGAAAAAGGAGGATCAGCATACCAGAGGATCAGCAGAGCTCGGGAACCAGAGCAAGATACATCTAGCCAATTTCACATATGGTGAGCACCATAGGAGTAAAATAGGGGGAGATGAGTGGGAACAGGAGAAAGAGGAGGATTCGTAAACCAGAGCAAGAGAAACTTGCCAATTTCACATGTGGTGAGCAGCGTGGGAGCAATATGACGGGAGGTGGGTGGAGATCAGAGAAGAGGAGGATCAACAAACCAAAGAATCAGTAGAGCTGAGGGACAGGAGCAAGAGAAACTAGCCGATTTCACATGTGGTGAGCAGCATAGGAGTAAAATAGTGGGAGGTGAACCAGAGGATCAGCAGAGCTGGGGGACCAAAGCAAGAGAAATCTAGCCGGTTTCACATATGGTGAGCACCGTAGGAGTAAAATAGCGGGAGGTGAGCTGGGACTGGAGGAAGAGGAGGATCAGTAAACCAGAGCAAGAGAAACTTGCCAATTTCACATGTGGTGAGCAGCGTGGGAGCAATATGACGGGAGGTGGGTGGAGATCAGAGAAGAGGAGGATCAACAAACCAAAGACTCAGTAGAGCTGAGGGACAGGAGCAAGAGAGACTAGCTGATTTCACATGTGGTTAGCAGCGTTGGAGTAAAATAGTGGGAGGTGAGTTGGGACTTAAAGAAAGAGGAGGATCAGCAAACCAGAGGATCAGCAGAGCTGGGGGACCAGAGCAAGAGAAATCTAGCCAATTTCACATATGGTGAGCACCGTAGGAGTAAAATAGCGGGAGGTGAGTGGGGACTGGAGAAAGAGGAGGATCTGTAAAGCAGAGCAAGAGAAACTAGCCGATTTCACATGTGGTGAGCAGCGTGGAAGCAGTAAAGCAGGAGGTTGGTGGGGACCTGCGAAAGAGGAGGATCAGCAAACAAGAGGATCAGAAGAGCTGGGGGTTACTACGGAGCAAGGAATCAGCAATGCTGGTGGTTACTACTGAGCTGGGGATCAGCAGAGCTGGGAGTTACTACTGAGCATTGGATCTGCTGAGTGGGGGTACTACTAAGCCGGGGGTTACACTGTACTCTTTTAAAAAAAATACAACATCAGCACACACAAGGCATTTGCCAGGCTTCATTAAAAATTCCCAAAGTATCACCGAAGCATCAAACACACATCAAAAAAGCATGTTGAAGCGGTAGGGTGTTATAGTGGAAGCAAGCGTAAACGAGCCCTAAATGTCTTGGGAGGTCCAGTTGCGTAGTTGACCCAACAGAGTGTGCGTTATATTCTGCGACCAGCGTTCGCCTGTCTATAATACGCAGTGTGACATTAAGCCCCCCTCCCCCGCTCCTCAGGCCTGCCATCTCTCAAGACAAAACTTTTATTAAAATTCAGACTTCACACTGAGCTGTTATGGCGGAATCCGATCTAATACCGACTCCCCGAGAACCCAATACGTTTCCTGCTTTCATCTGAGATTTCCTCCCGCAAGAAGCTCCGCGTCCCTGCTGGATATTTCAATAATGTATGAGGATAAACTGTATTTATCGGAGGAGGGTCCCCGGCGCTCGCTCGGATGAAAGTCTGAGTAGTCTGGATCCACGGTGGTGAAAAAATAAATGCCGGTGTCAGCTGCCCGGGTCGGCTTTTCGTTGGAGAATAACAGTCTGTTCAGCTCATCGCAGTGCGGATTATATAAGGTGCCCAATGAGGAGGAACCGTGCTCATACACCTAACGCTCGCTTCACATCTGTGCGTACCAGGAACGCACGCAAGATCGCACGCTTTCCTTACCTGCACAGAAATGTGCCGCTCTTTAGTAGAAGGATGCATAGGGATGCCATGCATGCAAGATCACATGCTTTCTTAACGCATACATAGAAACGATGCTCAGGGGTGCCGCGTGCGCAAGATCGCACGCTTTCCTGACACACGCAAAAACCAATGCTCAGGGGTGCCACGTGCGCAAGATCGCACGCTTTCCTGACCTGCACAGAAACATACCGGTCTTTAGCAGACGAGTAGGGATGCCATGCAGGCAAGATCACATGCTTTCTTAACACACACATAAAAACGATGCTCAGGGGGGCTACGTGCGCAAGATTGCACGCTTTCCTGACACACACAAAAACAATGCTCAGGGGTGCCACGTGCACACAAGATCGCACGCTTTCCTGACCTGCACAGAAACATACCGGTCTTTAGCAGACGCGTAGGGATGCAATACGTGCAAGATCACATGCTTTCTTAACACACACATAAAAACGATGCTCAGGGGTGCCACGTGCGCAAGATCGCATGCTTTCCTGACACACACAAAAACAATGCTCAGGGGTGCCACGTGCACACAAGATCGCACGCTTTCCTGACCTGCACAGAAACATATAGGTCTTTAGCAGACGCGTAGGGATGCCATACATGCAAGATCACATGCTTTCTTAACACACACATAGAAACGATGCTCATGGGTGCTACGTGCGCAAGATCGAATGCTTTCCTGACACACACAAAAACAATGCTCAGGGGTGCCACGTGCGCAAGATCGCACGCTTTCCTGACCTGCACAGAAACATACCGGTCTGTAGCAGACGCGTAGGGTTGCCATGCGTGCAAGATCACATGCTTTCTTAACACACACATAGAAACGATGCTCATGGGTGCCACGTGCGCAAGATCGCATGCTTTCCTGACACACACAAAAACAATGCTCAGGGGTGCCACGTGCGCAAGATCGCACGCTTTCCTGACCTGCACAGAAACATACCGGTCTGTAGCAGACGCGTAGGGATGCCATGCGTGCAAGATCACATGCTTTCCACACACATATAGAAACGATGCTCAGGGGTGTCACATGCACAAGATCGCACGCTTTCCTGACACACACAAAAACAATGCTCAGCGGTGCCACGTGCGCAAGATCGCACACATTCCTGACCTGCACATAAACATTCCGCTCTTTAACAGATGCGTAGGGATGCTATGCGTGCAAGATCACATGCTTTCCACACACTTATAGAAACGATGCTCAGGGATGCCACGTGCACAAGATCGCACGCTTTCTAGACACACACAGAAATAATGCTCAGGGGTGTCACATGCACAAGTTCGCACGCTTTCCTGACACACACAGAAACGATGCTCAGGGGTGCCATGTGCGCAAGACCGCACGCTTTCCTGACACACACAGGAATGCACTACTCTTTAGCAGACACGTAGGGGGCACGCTTTCCTGGCACACACAGAAATTATGTTCAGGGATGTCACGTGCACAAGATTGCACACTTTCCTGACACAAAAACAAGCCACTCTTTAGCAGACATGTAGGGGTGCCATGCATGCAAGATCGTACACTTTTCAGACACGCACAGAAATGCACCGCTCTTTAGCAGACGCGTAGGGGTGCCACGCATGTAAGATTGCACGCTTTCCTGACACACACAGAAATTATGTTCAGGGGGCGTCACATGCACAAGATTGCATACTTTCCTGACACGCACAAAATCAAGCCACTCTTCAGCAGACACGTCGGGGTACCAAGTGCTCAAGATCGCATGCTTTCCTGACAGACACAGAAATGATGCTCAGGGGTGACACTTGCACAAGATCACACGCTTTCCTGACACACACAGGAATGCACTGCTCTTTAGAAGACACATAGGGGTGCCACGCATGCAAGATCGCATGCTTTCCTGACACACCCAGAAATTATGTTCAGGGGTGTCATGTGCACAAGATCGCACACTTTCCAGACACGCACAAAAACAAGCCACTCTTTGGCAGACACGTAGAGGTGCCACGCATGCAAGATCTCGTGCTTTCCTGACACACGCAGAAACAATGCTCAGGGGTGCCATGTGCCCAAGATCACACGCTTTCCTGACATTCAAAGAAATGCACTGCTCTTTGACGGATGAACAGGGGTGCCATGAGCTCAAGATCGCACGCTTTCCTAACAATCACAGAAACATGCTGCTCTTTAGCAGATGCTCAGGGGTGCCACGTGCGCAAGATCGCATGTTTTCCTGACATGCACAGAAATGCACTGCTCTTTAGAAAACATGTAGGGGTGCAATGCATGCAAGATCGCAAGCTTTTCTGACACGCACAGAAATGCACTGTTCTTTACCAGACATGTAGGAGTGACATGCATGCAAGATCCACACTTTCCTGACACACACAGAAATGATGCTCAGGGGTGTCAAGTGCACAAGATCGCACACTTTCCTGATAAGCAAAGAAACGCACTACTCTTTAGCAGATGAACAGTGGTACCACGAGCGCAAGATCGTACGCTTTCCTGACATGCACAGAAATACACTGCTCTTTAGACGACACGTGGGGGTGCCATGCATGCAAGATTGCACGCTTTCCTGACACGCACAGAAGCATGCTGCTTTTTAGCAGATGCTCAGGGGTACCATGTGTGCAAGAACGTATGCTTTCCAGACACACACAAAAACTATGCTCTGGGGTTCCACGTGTGCAAGATTTCACGCTTTCCTGACATGCACAGAAACGCGCTGCTCTTTAGCAGGCGCTCAGAGGTGTCACATACGCAAAATTGCTTTCCTGACACATACAGAAATGCACTGCTCTTTAGCTGACATGTAGGGGTGCCACACATGCAAGATCACAAGCTTTCCTGGTACACACAGAAATTATACTCAGGGGTGCCACATGAGCAAGATCGCAAGGTCGTTTTCCTGACATGTACAGGAACACTCTGTACTCTAGCAGACATGTAGGGTTGCCGTGCTTGCAAGATCGCACACTTTCCTGCCACGCACAGAAATGCGCCACTCTTTAGTAGACATGTAGGGGGTGCCACGCATACAAGATTGCGCACTTTCCTGACACGCACAGAAATTCATCGCTTTTTAGCAGACACGCAGGGTGCTATTAATTTTTAATGGCACCCCCAAGCAACATGCAGTATGGTGGAATGGAATGAGCTGCCCTACATGCGACTATTTGTGGGAAAAAAGGACATCAATCTTATTTGGGTAAAGCGTCGCATGACCGCACAATTGTCAGTTAACGCAGTGTCGTATTGCAAAAAATGTCCTGGTCAGGAAAGGGGTAAACCCTTCCAGAGCTGAAGTGGTTAATAAAGGTTCAACATTTAGCAACTCACATGATTAAAAGACGTGCATCTAAGTATGCAGGCACCCGGGGGAAAGCTGTCCACATAGACCGTCCTCCGCACCGCCATCGATGTCATCCCTTCCACACTGCGCTCCACGAGCGCTTCAAGCCTCACATTCAGATCGCTCTACTGCAGGGTAGTCTTCCCGGTCACGATTGCAGACTGACAGCGGTGAGAGCCGACGGTGAGGAGTATGGTAATTTTTTGTTACAATTATTTAGAAAATGTAAAAATTAAAAAAAAAAAAAATATATATATATATACATATATATATATATATATATGTATATATATATATATATATTTTACATACCAATAATAATAATAAAAACATTTTATGAAATTTTTTATTTTTATTTTTAATTACTTTTTTTCAGTGTGACCAGAGAAATACAGCGTTACCATACTAACACTCTACTACTCGGGGGAAGTGATCAAAATTTTTAATTTTACACATTATGGTTGCTTATAGCAGTGAACTTCATTGCTATAAGCAAGCATTTTACTGAATGAAACTGGTTTATTCTGTGTATTTTGTTGTGATTAGCTGTGATTGGCTGTGTCTGTACCATGTGATCGCTGTGACCAATCACATCTAGCAACACAGTTGTATACAATGAATGGCATGAAAGGAAGCCACCCATTGTTTATAATTGTTCATGTGATCCGCTGTGATTGGTCACAGCGATCACATGGTACTGGCAGCAGGCCGGTACAATGATCCGTTATGGGCTGTGTCTGGTGGACACAGCCGGTGACAGATCACGCCACTGCTTGACACGTTCTGGGAGGAGGTGATATGATGTCCTCCCAGAACAACAGTGCTCCCGCCTGGCCGCCATTGTACTATAGGCCGGGCAGGGTGTTAAAAAAAAAAAAAAGGTCTGCTCAGTCTAAAGTGCCTGGGGCTATTTTTTGTCCCAGTCCAGGCCTGGTGACAGCAGTCCTATGAGAGTTTTGTCCAGCAGCCTAGGCTACCCTCAGGCTTTTACTGATAGTTCTCCGCGTGCGCCTTTACATTGGTACTTTCTGTTAAACTTTTCTATAAATCTACCACCATGGAAGGCATCATTAGGTACTAGCAGTTCTGGGGGAGTTTTGCCCAATGGCCCAAGCTGCCCTTCGTCCTTTACCTATGCAAAATAATATTTTGGGCATGCAGATTGGCCCTTTCTAATAATCTACCACCATGGAAGGAACCATATGGTGCTAGCAGTTCTGGGAGGGTTTTGTCCAGTAGCCCGAGCAGTCAATGTCACCAATGTCACACAACCTATGCAGAATAAAATTGTGGGCACACACATTGGCCTTTTCTATAATTCTACCACGATTGAAAAGCACCATTTGAGGTCTTTGCCTGGAATCTTTGGCATGGTACTTTCTTTTGGCCTTTTCTATAAATCTACCACCATGGAAGGCACCATATGGGGCTAGCAGTTCTGGGAGAGTTTTGTCCAGTAGTCCGAGCTGCCCTTTGACCGTCACCTATGCAGAATAAAATGTTGGGCTTGCACCTTGGCCTTTTCTGGCTTTTACTGAAAGTTTTGGCCATGCACCTTTACCTTTGAAATTTCTGTTGATCCTTTCGGGAAATCTACCGCCATGAAAGGCACCATATTGTGCTAGCAGTTGTGGGAGGGTTTTGTTTGGTAGAACAACCTAAAATATTCAATTGCCTTTACCCATGGTTTTGGGCATTGGTACTTTCTGTTGGCCTTTTCTATGAAATCTACCGCCATGGAAGGCACCATATGGTGCTAGCAGTTCTGGGAGGGCTTTGTCCAGTAGCCCAAGCAGTCAATGTCACCTATGCAGAATAAAATTTTGGGCACATACATTGGCCTTTTCTATAATTCTTCCACGATGGAAAGTACCATATGAGGTCTTTGCCTGTAATTTTAGGCATACACCTTTACATTTGTACTTTCTGTTGGCCTTTTCTATAAATCTACCACCATAGAAGACACCATACAGTCCTAAGAGAGTTTTGTCCAGTCGTTCGAGCTGCCCTTCAGCCTGTTCTGATGCAGAATGAAATTTTGGGAATGCCCCCTGGTCTTTTCTATAAATATGCCACCATGGAAGGCATCATATGGTTCCAGCAGTTCCAGGCGAGTTTGGCAGAACAACCTGAGATATCCTAAGGCCTTTACCCATGGTTATGGGCATTGGTACTTTCTGTTGGCCTTTTCTATAACATCTACCACCATGGAAGGCACCATGTGGTGCTAAGAGTTCTGGGAGAATTTTGTCCAGTATCCTCAGCAGTCTATGTCACTGATGCAGAATAACATTTTGGGCACACACATTGGCCTTTTCTATAATTCTACCACGATGGAAAGCACCATATGAGGTCTTTGCCTGTAATTTTAGGCATAAACCTTTACATTTGTACTTTCTGTTGGCCTTTTCTATAAATCTACCACCATGGAAAACACCATACAGTCCTAAGAGAGTTTTGTCCAGTCGTCCGAGCTGCCCTTCAGCCTGTAATGACGCAGAATGACATTTTGGAAATGCACATTGGCCTTTTCCTTAAATATGCCACCATGGAAGGCACCATATGGTTCCGGCAGTTCCAGGCGAGTTTGGTACAGCAACCTGGGATATCCTAAGGCCTTTACCCATGGTTTTGGGCATTGGTACTTTCTGTTGGCCTTTTCTATAAATCTACCGCCATGGAAGGCACCATATGGTGCTAGCAGTTCTGGGAGAGTTTTGTCCAGTAGCCCGAGCTGCCCTTTAACCGTCTCCTATACAGAATAAAATGTTGGGCTTGCACCTTGGCCTTTTCTGGCTTTTACTGATAGTTTTGGGCATGCACCTTTACCTTTTTAATTTCTGTTGATCTTTTCTATAAATCTACCACCATGGAAGGCACCATATGGTGCTAGCAGTTCTGGGGGAGTTTTGTCCAGTAGCCTGAGCAGTAAACGTCACTGATGCAGAATAACATTTTGGGCACACACATTGGCCTTTTCTATAATTCTACCACAATGGAAAGCACCATATGGGGTCTTTGCCTGTAATTTTAGGCATAAACCTTTACATTTGTACTTTCTGTTGGCCTTTTCTATAAATCTACCACCATGGAAAACACCATACAGTCCTAAGAGAGTTTTGTCCAGTCGTCTGAGCTGCCCTTCAGCCTGTTCCGACGCAGAATGAAATTTTGGCCATGCCCCTTGGTCTTTTCTATAAATATGCCACCATGGAAGGCACCATATGGTTCCAGCAGGTCCAGGCGAGTTTGGTAGAGCAACCTGAGATATCCTAAGGCCTTTGCCCGTAGTTTTGGGCATTGGTACTTTCTGTTGGCCTTTTCTATAAAATCTACCGCCATGGAAGGCACCATATGGTGCTAGCAGTTCTGGGAGAGTTTTGTCCAGTAGCCCGAGCTGCCCTTTGACCGTTACCTATGCAGAATAAAATGTTGGGCTTGCACCTTGGCCTTTTCTGGCTTTTACTGATAGTTTTGGGCATGCACCTTTACTTTTGTCATTTCTCTTGATCTTTTCTATAAATCTACTGCCATGGAAGGTACCATATGGTGCCAGCAGTTTCTGGAGAGTTTTGTTCAGTAGCCTGAGCTTTGGCTTTTATCTATGGTTTTGGCCATGCACCTTTAGGTTTGCAATTTCTGTTGATCTTTTCTATAAATCTACCACCATGGAAGGTACCGTCATGGAAGGCCAGCAGCCCCGGGAGAGTTTTGTCCAGCAGCCTGGGCTACCCTGTGGTCTTTACCTATGATTGTGGGTATACACCTTTCCATTTGTACTTTCTGTTGATCTTTTCTATAAATCTACCACCATGCAAGGCACCATATGGTACCAGCAGTCCCAGACAAGTTTTTTCCAGCAACCTGGGATATCCTGAGGCCTTTCCCCGTAGTTTTGTTCAATAGCCCACCATGGAATGCCCTGTATGGTGCACTGGATTCGCACAGGATTCTTTTTTCCAGCAGTCAGAGCTGCAGATTATTCTGGAAGCTCTGAGAGCGGTGAGGTCTGACAGGTAGAGATGATGACACCCGGCTGACTGGGGTTATTTGCAGGTGAAGAATTTAGCAGCTCACCCCTTCTGCTCTGACTCGCCTGCACAGGGCTCCCTCCTCTCCTAAGTAAGACAGACAGGTTCTCAATCCCGCACATAGCAGTCCGACCTGCCGTCAAGCCCCAGCTGTCAAGAGCATCATTAAGTGGCTGGTAAAGACTTGTTCCGCGAAGTTTGTTCCTTCCTTGCCTCCAGCGTCTGCTTGTCAATTCTGAAGCCAAGAAACAACTTCCTACCACCTTTGTCATGAGAAAAAAAAAAAAGAAAGAAAGTTGACTCCGGTGTCACCGCATGTCCTGCGGCCATTCCACCGCGGCTGGTGACCCAATCAACTGGCTGTGCGAAGGAAGGGCGGAATAACCAGCTGTCAGAGTACTCTGCAAATTATCCATCTATCTATCTATCTATCTATCTATCTATCTATCTATCTATCTATCTATCTATCTATCTATCCATCTAAGTTCTATCTATCTATCTATCTATCTATCTATCTATCTATCTATCTATCTATCTGAGATCTATCTATCTATCTATCTATCTATCTATCTGAGATCTATCTATCTATCTATCTATCTATCTATCTATCTATCTATCTATCTATCTACCTATACATCTGAGATCTATCTATCTATCTATCTATCTATCTATCTATCTATCTATCTATCTATCTATCTATCTATACATCTGAGATCTATCTATCTATCTATCTATCTATCTATCTATCTATCTATCTATCTATCTATCTGAGATCTATCTATCTATCTATCTATCTATCTATCTATCTATCTATCTATCTATCTATCTACCTATACATCTGAGATCTATCTATCTATCTATCTATCTATCTATCTATCTATCTATCTATCTATCTATCTATACATCTGAGATCTATCTATCTATACATTTGAGTTCTATCTATCTATCTATCTATCTATCTATCTATCTATCTATCTATCTATCTATCTATCTATCTATACATCTGAGTTCTATCTATCTATCTATCTATCTATCTATCTATCTATCTATCTATCTATCTATCTATCTATCTATCTATCTATCTATCTATCTATCTATCTATCTATCTATCTATACATCTGAGATTTATCTATCTATCTATCTATCTATCTATCTATCTATACATTTGAGATCTATCTATCTATCTATCTATCTATCTATCTATCTATCTATCTATCTATCTATCTATCTATCTATCTATCTATCTATCTATCTATCTATCTATCTATCTATCTATCTATCTATCTATCTATCTATCTATCTATCTATCTATCTGTCTATCTGTCTATCTGTCTGTCTGTCTGTCTATCTATCCTTTGCATGTACTACAGAGATCCCACCAATAGAGCCTCGGAAAGATAGTAGCGATTGTCGGGGGATTTACTGTTTTAGGTGGACTGCCCCTCTAACCCTCTTACTGCTACTGCTGTGAGTATTACAGTGCAGCAGTATCCAACTGTAAACGAAGCGGCAGTGTGGTTTGTTTATATGTTGCAGAGCCGGCTTCAGGATCTGTGATAGAATTTATTGGGGCGCTATCACTTATATTACCTGGAAACGGTGCCACCCGCCCTATGTATATCCAGGGGGGTCCTACAGGAGCTGAGGATGTCCATGCCAAGTGTCAGGATGGAGGGGGGGGAGGGGAGGCAAGAAACATCCATTTCTCAATCTCCTCTAGGAGTAATGAACCTGGAAGCACTCAGCTATGAGCACTTCTGAGTTCAGATCCTGACTTGTGCAGCCAGGAACACAAGCTGTCCTGTGCTGTCTGTATTTGATCTGATTGGGGGGAATCCAGAAGAGGCATTAGGGGTCCAAGAGACTCCTGATGCCTCTGTAAAGAGGACCTGTCACTCCATATATAATACCACATGGGGGGGCTCATCAGTATCCTCGCGGTAGCAATAAAGTAAAAAAAAGAAAAATAAATTGTTTTAAAAATTAAAATGTATTAGAAAAGGTAAAGGATGTAAAAAAACATGCATTTTAGCATATATATCGTTCAGTAAATCTAAAGGAGATTGTACCATCAGATTGTACAGTGTATGGCCAGCTTTACATATTTATTTTCCTTTATATACTTGGTATAAATTGAAGCTGAAATGTGTCTCTTTAGGTGAAGGCTTTTGTCACCGCACACCCGTCACTTAGCACACGACTTTGGCGAGTCAAGCTGGGAAAGCAGAGGTAATGTTACCTGCACGGGGCGTTTAATTGAAGGATCTGTAAATCGGGAAGGTGTTAGTGACCTCGTCACCTCGCTTTGTGTTGACACGTTTCTTAGGAGGAACATTGCGATGCGGACAAGTTCATTATCCCTCCCCCCCCCTCCCGGATGATGATTGGTGTTTGTTCCCAGACACAACTGAATCGGGAAACAGGATTAGACAGGTTCAGAGGGTTTTATATTACTCACTTTACCTTTTGTAACTTTTTTTTTTCCCAGCACGTAGCTTAAGTGCAGGGGGGGGGGGGGAGGAGTGCGCTGTGACAGTGCTGCTACAATTACCATCCAATGCCAGATTGAGTCTATAACCGGATCCATAAAAATATCCTTACATAAATAGTAAATAATAATAATAAAAAAAATATATTGTTACATAAATAGTAAATAATAATAATAATAATAATAATAATAATAATAAATTCTGTTACATGAATAGTAAATAATAAATATAGTTAAATAAACAGTAAATAATAATAATAATACATATTGTTACATAAATAGTAAATAATAATAAATATTGTTACATAAATAGTAAATAATAAATATAGTTACATAAACAGTAAATAATAATACATATTGTTACATAAATAGTAAATAATAATAATAATAATAAATATTGTTACATAAATAGTGAATAATAATAATAATAATAATAATAATAAATATTGTTATATAAATAGAAAATAATAATAATAAACATTGTTACATAAATAGTAAATAATAAATATTGTTACATGAACAGTAAATAATAAATATTGTTACATAAATGGTAAATAATAAATATAGTTACATAAATAATAAATAATAATAATACATATTGTTACATAAATAGTAAATAATAATAATAACAATAATAATAATAAATATTGTTACATAAATAGTGAATAATAATAATAAATATTGATATATAAATAGAAAATAATAATAATAATCAACATTGTTATATAAATAGTAAATAATAAATATTGTTACATAAATAATAATAAATATTGTTACATAAATAATAAATATAGTTACATAAATAGTAAAACAATACATTTAGTTACATAAATAGTAAATAATATTAATAATCAAAATAATAAATATTTTTTCATAAATAGTAAATAATAGCAATAAATATTGTTGCATAAATAGTAAATAATAATAGCAATACTACTTCTATTACTACTACTTTTACTACTACTAATAATAATAATATTAATAATAATAATATTAATGATGAATAGTGTTACATAAATAATAATAATAAATATCGCTACATAAATAGTAAATAAAACATATTGTAACACAAATAGTAAATAATATTAATAATAGTAATATTAATAATTCTACTACTACTACTAATAATAATAATAATAATAAATATTGTTACATGAATAGTAAATAATAAAAATTGTTACATAAATAGTAAATAATAATAAAGATAATAATAAATATTGTTACATAAACAGTAAATAGTTATAACAATAATAATTGTTACATAAATAGTAATTAATAATAATTATAATAATAAATATTGTTACATAAATAGTAAATAATTATAGAAATAATAATAAATATTGTTACATAAATAGTAAATAATAATAATAATATTAATATATATGGTTACATAAACAGTAAATACTAATAATACTAAATATTGTTACATAAATAGTAAATAATATTAATAATAATAAATATTGTTACATAAATAGTAAATAATAATAAATATTGGTTAGTAAATAGAAAATGTTATTACATAAATAGTAAATAATAATATTAATAAAAAAGAATGTTACATAAATAGTAAATAATAATAATAATTATATCTGAGGGACCCGACCCACCCTCGACCTCGGAAGAAACTATACAGCAACAGACAGTACAATCTTTCCAAAAAAAGTCTAAACGCTTTCCCAGTCAAACTCACCCCAAAGTGGATCTTTTCATTCACATGGTAACAAGGGATATCAAACAGATGAGTATACGAAAAAACCCTGTAATCTGTCTGAAATTGAGCACCAGGCTCTACGAGATTTACAACAACGCAAAGATATCATTATTAAGGCCGCAGATAAAGGAGGAAACGTGGTAATTCTGAATGAAACACAATACACAGAAATGTGCATAAATATTCTCAATAATAGAGCCTGGTACTCAAGAGTAAGCAGTTTACAACTACAAAAAAATCAAAGAGAATTTCTTAAACTCATAAACCAATATCATCAATGGTGAATTATAACCAAAGAGCTGATGGAATTCTTGATCATTAAAGAACCCACAACACCTACATTTTATGCACTTCCAAAAATGCATAAAGGACAAGCAAATCCCCCAGGCCGTCCTATAGTGTCAGGTATCAATAGTCTCACACAAAATGCAAGTTCATATGTAGATGCATATCTACGTCCACATGTAGAGTCTTTACCTTCATATCTTAAAGACACCATGCATATGCTCCTAACAATAGAGGGCGTTCAAATTGAAGATGACACCTATCTAGTTTCGATAGACGTTTTATCGTCTATCATTTATAGACGATAACTAGTCTTTATATTCCAACATACCACATACAAGGGGTGTGGAAACCGTCAAATTATTCCTGAATGAAAGAGGACTCGACCATAGAAGACTAAACAAATTTATTTTAGATCTATTATTTTTTATTCTAACACACAACGTCTTTGTGTTCGACGGTTCCCACTACCTCCAGGTGCAGGGAGTAGCGATGGGGACCAAGTGTGCCCCATCCTACACAAACCTGTACCTGGGGGGGTGGGAACGTTGGCTCTTCGCCCAAGAATCTCTATCCCATTTTCTCGAACATATAGAGATTTGGAAAAGATACATTGACGACATATTCGTTCTATGGTCGGGTCCTCTGGATACTTTAAAGGAATTTGTGGAAGCTTTGAATACAAATGACTACAATCTACATTTCACATATGTCTATGATCAATTTAAAATTCCATTCCTTGATCTAGAGATCTATAGAAATCCTGACAATATGCTGGCCACCACACTTTACAGAAAACCGACTGCCACAAATTCATTATTACATGCCGATAGCAGCCACCCCAAACATGTAATAGAAGGGATACCAATGGGCCAATACTGCAGAATTCGCAGAAATTGCTCAGAAGAAACTACATTTGAAAGTGAAGCTTCCCAATTGCAAACTAGGTTCCTACAAAGAGGCTATAGTAGAAAAAGTACGAGGAGAGCATATAAAAAAGCTAAAGATAGCCCTAGAGACCTCCTTCTTTTTCAGGGTGAACCCCCAATTCCACTAAATAAAACAAGAATGATTACAAGATACTGTTCCCAATCAAAACAACTAAAAGAAGTCATAGCCAAACATTGGCACTTACTAACAGAAGATAAAATTCTAGGCAACTTTGTAGACACTAGACCAAATATGATTTTCAGGAGAAACAAATCCATCAAAGATCTGGTGACCGCTAGCCACTATCAAAGACACAAAAAAAACAGATCCTTGTATTAAATTACCCATGGGGGTTATGCGATTATTGCAAATTTATTGCCACCAAAGTCCAACAAACTCTCCCCAATGGTCGTCCCTTTATATTAAAACATTTTGTAACATGTCAAACTATTGGCATCGTCTACCTGTGGAAGTGTGAATGCCCAGCATTCTACGTGGGGAAGACGAAACGACACTTTTGGGAAAGAATCAAGGACCATGTATCCTACACGCGCGGTGGGGATCTGGAGAGTCCAATAGCGAGGCATATAGCCCATACACACAGATACGAGTGTCCAAAATTTAAGTTCTTTGCTCTAGAAAGGATTCACCCTGGACCCAGAGGTGGACCTTTCGACAATTTAATTTTACAAAGGGAATCACGCTGGATTTTCTCTTTGAACGCATGTGTTGCCCCCTGTGTTGCCCCCTGTCTAAATGAGCACTCAAGAACAGTGTCAGTCACACTCCGTTGTGACGTGTGATTGTCACTTCCGGTCTTCGGACCGGAAGTGACGGTCACTTCCGGTATGCGGGAACATCCTCCCGCACATCCACATGAGACGTTTTGGCGGGCGGATGTGGGGGGCAGGAGACATGGAGGAAGGGGAGATCTGGCGCCATCTCAGTGGGGTATAAAGTAAGAGCCTAACACAGAAGAATCAGGTAAGCCTACATCCAGGCTGCTGGGTTGAAAATGTCCTAGAGAAAAGAGCCTTTGATTTGGAAACTGGTAAGCAAGATTGCCATCTCCCATATGTTTGGTGACTTATAGATGTATATTTCCAACCTGATACTTACTGCTCCCCGATGTCTATCTTTACAGACTAAAGTTCTAAACCTGGGACAAACATTCATTGGAGTTGATCCTTTTTCCACTAAAATCCTTGGATACATACACTTATCAACCCTATATACAGTCAGGTCCATAAATATTGGGACATTGACTCAATTCTAATATTTTTGGCTCTATACACCACCACAATGGATTTGGAATGAAACAAAACAAGATGTGCTTTAACTGCAGACTTTCAGCTTTAATTTGAGGGTATTTACATCCAAATCAGGTGAAAGGTGTAGGAATTACAACAGTTTGTATATGTGCCTCCCATTTTTTGAGGGACCAAAAGTAATGGGACAATTGGCTGCTCAGCTGTTCCATGGCCAGGTGTGTGTTATTCCCTCATTATCCCATTTACAAGGAGCAGATAAAAGGTCCAGAGTTCATTTCAAGTGTGCTATTTGCATTTGGAATCTGTTGCTGTCAACTCTCAATATGAGATCCAAAGAGCTGTCACTATCAGTGACGCAAGCCATTTTAGGCTGAAGAAAACAAAACAAACCCATCAGAGAGATAGCAAAAACATTCGGTGTGGCCAAATCAACTGTTTGGAACATCCTTAAAAAGAAAGAAAGCACCGGTGAGCTCAGCAACACCAAAAGACCCGGAAGACCACGGAAAACAACTGTGGTGGATGACCGAAGAATTCTTTCCCTGGTGAAGAAAACATCCTTCACAACAGTTGGCCAGATCAAGAACACTCTCCAGGAGGTAGGTGTATGTGTGTCAGATCTAGAACACTCTCCAGGAGGTAGGTGTATGTGTGTCAAAGTCAACAATCAAGAGAGGACTTCACCAGAGTGAATACAGAGGGTTCACCACAAGATGCAAACCATTGGTGAGCCTCGAAAACAGGAAGGCCAGATTAGAGTTTGCCAAACAACATCTAAAAAAAGCCTTCACAGTTCTGGAACAACATCCTATGGACAGATGAGACCAAGATCAACTTGTACCAGAGTGATGGGAAGAGAAGAGTATGGAGAAGGAAAGGAACTGCTCATGATCCCAAGCATACCACCTCATCAGTGAAGCATGGTGGTGGTAGTGTCATGGCGTGGGCATGTATGGCTGCCAATGGAACTGGTTCTTTTGTATTTATTGATGATGTGACTGCTGACAAAAGCAGCAGGATGAATTCTGAAGTGTTTCGGGCAATATTATCTGCTCATATTCAGCCAAATTCTTCAGAACTCATTGGACGGCGCTTCACAGTGCAGATGGACAATGACCCGAAGCATACTGCAAAAGCAACCAAAGAGTTTTTTAAGGGAAAGAAGTGGAATGTTATGCAATGGCCAAGTCAATCACCTGACCTGAATCCGATTGAGCATGCATTTCACATGCTGAAGACAAAACTGAAGGGAAAATGCCCCAAGAACACGCAGGAACTGAAGACAGTTGCAGTAGAGGCCTGGCAGAGCATCACCAGGGATGAAACCCAGCGTCTGGTGATGTCTATGCGTTCCAGACCTCAGGCTGTAATTGACTGCAAAGGATTTGCAACCAAGTATTAAAAAGTGAAAGTTTGATTTATGATTGTTAATCTGTCCCATTACTTTTGGTCCCTTAAAAAGTGGGAGGCACATATACAAACTGTTGTAATTCCTACACCATGCACCTGATTTGGATGTAAATACCCTCAAATTAAAGCTGAAAGTCTACAGTTAAAGCACATCTTGTTTGTTTCATTTCAAATCCATTGTGGTGGTGTATAGAGCCAAAAATATTAGAATCGTGTCGATGTCCCAATATTTATGGACCTGACTGTATATGTGCTAATTTCGCGCTTATATTTTATATCTCCTTTCACTGATTGTTTATTAATGCAATCAGCACAATTTATATCTACACTCCTCTCTCCTTTATATGTTCCATTTGAAGATACATGCAAATACACTGGGGTAAGTTCTTTTGAAGTTGACGCTTTAACTCTTTCACCTTATTTTCTTATACACTGATCAATTTAACCCAATTTGGGATACTTCGCATGGCTCAACACCATGCTTTCTCACATAATGGCACTTCTAATATCTGGATGATGCAGTATATGGAATTTTAGATTAAAAGCTGTGATATATTATATTCTTAAATAAGAAAACAATAAGTGTGATTCATTCCATCATCCAAATGTTAATCTCTCCGTTTCACCCCATAAACCTTTCCTCTGTTCCTTTCTATACTATATCAAACAAATCAGAGAGTTAATATAGATATTCCCTCCCCTTCTTTATTTAACCTCCTTAGCGGTAATCCCGAGCGTGACTCGGGGTTGATTTTTCATATCAGGATCGGTAACCCCGAGTCACGCTCGGGGTGGATTGCAGAGAGCGCAGCGGTGTTCTCTTACCTTATCCTGGCGATCCAGCGATGATCTCTCATTGCTGAGATCGCCAGCCGAGAGTCCCGCCGCTCCTCCGTCCCTCCGTCGGTCTGATCACTTCCTAGTTCCGTTCCCTGCAGCAGCAATGTTGCATGGGAGCGGAACTAGGGAGGGAAATTAAAAAAAAAAAAAACGTTGCACAAAACACAAAACACATTTTATATTGTATATATATATATATATATATATATATATATATATATATATATATATATATATATATATATATAAAAAAATATATATATATATATATATATATATATATATATACCGGTGTATATATATATATATATATATATATATATATATATATATGCATATATATATATATATATATATATATATATATATATATGCACACACACATATATCTATATATAATATATAATGCATCAATTATAATCTAATCAACATAATTTTATTATATATATTATATATTAAATAATAAAATAATATTATTGATTCGATTATAATTCATGCGTTTGTGTTTCAAATTTATCACATCTGGGATGTCTACTAGAGTCTTATTTTGGTCAGGTTTAAGTCAGTAATTACTAAGAATTGTAGGCCTATAATACATAATGCCAAATTTCCATGAAAAGAATTGTACCGCTTTTGGTATGTAATTCCTGACATAATCATACCGCCAGGGAGGTTAAAGGATCTATGGCAAGAGTCCTCCAATTTTTGATTTTAAAATAAACGTGCATACCCTACATTTCCTACTTTGATCACCAAACAAGGGTAAGATTACTATATTATGTTTGAAACAAATGGCTCTCTAGATTATTTATTCATTACTATTATCTTTTGTATAGTCAGTACTCTTACCTTATCTGAGATGGGCGCTCGTTTCCATCTTCCTCACCCCTTATCCTCCATTTTTGGTAGGCTTCCCCCTGAGTTCAAATTCACCTAGGAGGTGGCCTAATCCTCCAATATGCCCCCCCTTTGGGCAGTTTGGTAATTCATTCCTCAGATCCTTTCTGTATACCCATCCCTTCATCCCTTCTGTATGTCCATTTCTATACTCTCCTTTTGTTCCCCCAATTTTCATTTCATATGCTCTCTTCCTTTTTCCCCTTTCTTCTCCCTTCCCCTTTCCTTCTCTTTATTCATTCCCCTCCCTTTCCCTTGCTCCTTTTCCCATTTCACTCTCTCTGTCTGCTGGTCATAAAAGTACTAATGGACTATATGGCTACGTGTGACTAAAGCCCCGAAGTAGTTCCAGAACCTTTTTGGTCATGGAGCACCGGGTGTTTTTTTTCATTGCGCTTATTTACACGTTTGTAGTGTATTTTATCGTGCCACTATGCTCGTTTGCTAACCTCGTTTGGGGCATCATTAACAATTAATGGCACAGTAAGCGCAACACGCGTGTGCTAAGGGTTTCTAAAGCGTGCATTTCTCTGCATTTTGTTGTGCGTTTAGGAAAAGTGCAGGTGTGAATGCAGCCTTAAGCTGCCCATAGATTAAAAAGAAATTAAAAGAAATAACTTTATTAAATCCATCCAAAATACTGAGTAAAAGCACAATGTGCGAGTATAAAAAGCATAAATTCTACATCCATAACCTATACATCATGTTCATAGATAGAAACAGTATAACGTGGTAGATCTGTATTTTGGATGCATTTTATAAAGTTATTTCTTTTTATATAAAGTATGTTGTATGTTTATCAATGACAACCCCTCAGCCTTTAAAATCCCATTTTGCTAAGGCAGTAGGTGAGCCAACTCTCCTGTCCAACCTTGGACTGGAGAACTGTTGACAACCTCCTCCTCCTGTTTTCTCTCTACTAGATGGTGCACAACTCCTCCCAATGACACCAAAGATGGGGCACAATTCCTTCCAATGGCACCAAAGATGGGGCACAATTCCTCCCACTGACACCAATGATGGTGCACAACTCCTCCCAATGACACCAAAGATTGGGCACAATTCCTTCCACTTATACCAATGATGGGACACTATTCCTCACAATGACACCAAAGATGGGGTAAAATTCATTCCAATGGCAGCAAAGATGGGGTACTATTCCTCCCAATGATACCAATGATCTGACACAACTCCTCCCAATGACACCAAAGATTGGGCACAATTCCTTCCACTTATACCAATGATGGGACACTATTCCTCACAATGACACCAAAGATGGGGTACTATTCCTCCCACTTATACCAATGATGGGACACTATTCCTCCCACTGATACCAAAGATGGGGCACTGTTTATTCTCACTGAAATCTGGCCCCCCTTAAGTCTGAAGGACAGTAAACTGGCCCTTTGTTTAGAAAGTATAGAGACCCCTAGAAAGTGTTGGAGATAATGCAGTAGGCGCCCTATTTTTTTGTTGTTGTTTTTGCTCCAGATGTCTTGTTCAAGAACTGGAAAAATCCAAAGCAGATCCCAACTGTAGCGATAGCAGAAGGCCTAGTGCATTGTGGGGAAGGACCCCCTGTGATGTCATTACCACACATACTTACCATGATATCAGTTTCATTGGAGTGGTGCCTTAAAAGAGAACCTAATGCAATGGATAGGCAGTTGATGTGACCGTCTTGCATCCTTTGGCGCTTTATACCATGCCGCACAAACAGGCCAACTCTGAATTCCTCCTGATGCGGCTCTTAGTAGACGTGCCAATTGTACTTAACGTGAAAAACATCCTTGCTGCTGCTAGCTGAGAGATTTACCCGCTGGGAGGCTGGCATCGGAAGTGGGGCTAATCTCTGCCAACCGCAGAAAAACTAGGACACGGTGCAGAGTTATCATTTATGAGAACAATACGCTGTCAACACCTTCCTGCGCTCGCTGCCAAGATCTATAAATCTTATGGAACTGGATAAGCTTCTAGGAAAGGAACAACAGCTGGAGGAGCAAGAGACCACACTGTCAGAGCAGAAAATACATATCTAGTGGTTACAGAGTTAATATGTCACTATGTAGCCCATCTCTGCAATACATGCACATTTCCCCACGTTTTATCCGTACGAAAACTGCAGGAAAAATACCTGAAATGCACTTGGATTAGACCTTTTTTTGGTTTAGACCTTTGCATGATGCGTTCAAAATCATGTGCTTGCCTGACATGCAGAGAAACGGGCTGCCATTTAGCAGATGTACAGTGGTGCCATTACCTGTTAATGCCCCCACATCTGCAAACTGGCAAGCTCTGGAGCGCACTAAACTTCATGGTGTTGAAGCGCCATGTGGTTCGGTGTGGCGCCATTTTGGAAAAGAGTCAGGGACTACTTTTCTGCAATTTATGCATGTAGGGATCCACACAGGCTCCACCCACTTCAGGCATCCTGCAGAAAACTACAGGAGGGGGTGGAGACAAGACCAGTCACCCTACACAAGGAGAGAGAGCGCAAAGCTGTGGGAGGGGTCCAGCAGGCTCCAACTACTATAGGCTGACTCAGAGAACTACAGGAGGGGGCAGAGACAAGACCACTCACTTTGCACAAGGAAAGAGAGCAGAGCTGTGGGAAGGACCCGGTAGATTCCACCCAACACAAAAAAACTACAGGAGGGGGCGGAGACAAGACCAGTCACCCTGCACAAGGAGAGAGAGGAGAGCTGTAGGAGGGACCTGGTAGGCTCCACCCAACACAGAAAACTACAGGAGGAGGCGGAGACAAGACCAGTCACCCTGTACAGGGAGTGAAAGCAGATCTGTGGGAGGGACCTGATAGGCTCCACCCAACACAGAAAACTACAGGAGGGGGCGGAGACAAGATCAGTCACCCTGTAGAGCAGGGGTGTCAAACTCCATTTCATCGCGGGCCGCATCAGCATTATGGTTGCCCTCAAAGGGCCGGTTATATCTGTAGGATTAGATGTTCTGAGCACCCCATGTCCTGGGGGGGGGGCAAAGAGGAGCCTTTCTACAGCTGCACAGAGGAGTGCAGGATCTGGAAAAGGAGTTCTGTCCTCTCTGCTGTTGACTACAGAGACAAGGTGGGGGCAGAGACAAGGGGGGTGCCGCAGCTGCAGGAGAGGTGCGAGGGCCACATGAAATGGCCTGGGGGGCCGCATTCGGCCCGCGGGCCTTGTGTTTGACACCTGTGCTGTAGAGGGAGTGAGAGAAGAGCTGTGGGAGGGACCTGATAGGCTCCAACCAACACAGAAAACTACAGTAGGAGGCAGAGATAAGACCAGTCACCCTGCAGAAGGAGAGAGAGCAGAGCTGTGGGAGAGACTCAGCAGGCTCCACCCACTACAGACTGCCTGCAGAAAACTACAGGAGGGGGGTGGAGATAAGACCAGTCACCCTGCGCAAAGAGAGATAGAGCAGAGATGTGGGAGGGACCTGGTAGGCTCCACTTAACACAGAAAACTACAGGAGGGGCGGAGACAAGACCGGTCACTCTACACAGGGAATGAGAGCAGAGCTGTGGGAGGGACTCAGCAGGCCCCACCCATTACAGGCTGTCTGCAGAAAACTACAGGAGGGGGCAGAGACAAGACCAGTCATCCTGCACAAGGAGAGAGCAGCAGTGAGCGGTCTTTATTACAGGAAGTCTCACAGATCTGGAAGAAATATACAAAGATCACCAAGACTCAAGAAGAACACGCATAATTAATGAATTTAGAATATATTGGCTTACCCCGGAGCTCTCCTTACAAACAAGTTTTGGCTTAACAAGGTGAGTAAAGGAATTGCGAGAAAATATTCATAACTTCAAAACTTTCAATTCAAACTCTTACTGTAAAAATAAAATTAAAAAAAATCTAAAAAAAAAATGTAGAGCATGGAGCATGGCCCATCATAGCTGGGGAAGGGGTGGAGGATGGATTGTGTCTTTTGCTTGGCCCTGCATGAACAAAGCACAGGTTCACTTTAAGCTCCTCGTAGCCATCAATAAAGCTTTGTGACTAATGGAATATTAAAGATTTTGACAGAGCGAGACAATGAAGATCCTCCATCAATCAATCATCTCTAAGCAGACCAGAAAATCGAGTTCTAAATTTTAAAGCTGTTACTTTCCGTACCTTTAGAATAAACAAGAAAACTAATGTCCCGCAGGGTCCTGAGGGTTTTCTGCATTGCTATCTAAATATTTCCATGGAGACGTGTATGAAGGATCATCCCTGACCTGGAGCGCCATTCATTGTGCCAAAACTCAACACCCACACTGCACCTCAGCAGCCCCTGGAGCAAAGCTCAGACCAGGGTGGGTTCCTGCAGGACTGGGGAGCCACCCCAACACCCAGCGGTCACATATGCATGCAAAGGTTGACCTATTACTGGTAAAGAGCAAACATCTGAAAAGCTCCATCAGTTATGGTTTGGAAAAGATTCTTAAAACACTTTGAAATTTCCTTTTGAAGGCAATGGGAAACTGCAAAAATTATGAACAACAAATGATGCAAAATGGTCCGCCATGTTTAGGGAAGCACCTGGTGGCCCAGCCTGATGGGATGATGAGGCCAAAAAAACTGAAAAATCTGAATGTCAGAAAAGTCTGGGAAAAGGTCCTGGCAGCCCACAAAAAAATTGCGTGGAACCTAGTAGAACTCATAGGTGTGCCCAGCCTATGGCATTAGGGTGTGCACCCCAAAGCTCAAATATATTTGCATATGTGTGTATGTGTATATATACTGACAGTGTCAGTAGGGCAGAGATTTGTGTCAGTAGGGCAGTGGACAGTGTTAGCAGTTTTTATTTTTAATATTTGTTTAGGACCCCCAATAGGGAGCTTGGTGAAACATCAGGGAACTAAACAGGGGGAATCTGCACCACACAGTGTGATTAGGGTGTGCCCAGGCACACCAGGCACACCCTGTGTGCACGCCTATGGTAGAACTGATAGTCAAGTTATGAGTGCTCAGGCAGCAGCAGAGATAGCCGGAGCTTTATGGGAAACCCAACCTACAAACATCCCACTTAAATTCAGCATTGGCTCAGGACATCCAAACTCATGATATGCAGCCCAAAATCTAGCAACATCCAAATTATGGAATCATCATTATTCTATGCATTAAGGTAAAAAACCTTCTAGGTACAGCTCCACCCCCAGCCCCCCTTTATACGTGCCTGAGCCCAATCTGGATCTAGTGATGTAAATGGGAGCAGCTACAGCTTCTTCCCCTGGGTCTCTCTCTCCTCATTGGCTCACACAGCAGCGGGAGCCATTGGCATCTGCTGCTGTCAGTAGGGGAGGCAAACCAAGCTCTGTGTGTGAAATGGACAATGCCCATTCACAGGAGTGTGGCTTGGGAGTGAGTCTGCTCAAGTGCCCCCATAGCAAGAGGCTTGCTATTGGGGGCACTCAGCGGGGGGGGGGGGGGCCAAGACCGCTGGCAGGGGACCCAAAAAGAAAAGGAACGGGGCTGCAAAACTATTACACAGAGCAGGTAAGTATAACATCTTTGTCATTTATCTTTTGTTTTATTTTAATCTGTTCTGTGTTTCAGTGGCTGGAGGATTGACTGCTTCCCCCTGTCTGACTGGAGAGGTTCTAGAAGATAGTGGGCTGGGAGAGTCAAATCAGTGGCTGAATATTTATGCAACCCTAAACAGTCCCTGGGGAAAGATGCCCAGATGGTGGTTGGGAAGGAGCATAAATACCCTGAGACCTGGAGCATTACAGTTCACCTGGACTTGTTCAGTAATGATAAGGATGTTTTGGGTCAGGAACATACCCAAGCATTTATTAGCCATATGGTGAAGGAGACCAGCACCCTAGAAGGCTGTACCAGGTTTTGACAGCTCTCCATCATCCTGACACTGAGTGATCTGGCTGGCGTCTTCCCAAGTCCCTCAAGGCCACAGCAGAGGCTGACACACGGCACCCATTGTTATTTCCAAAAAACAATAAGGTGTGACCACCCTTCTCCTGCGCTTGGTATCCAAGCCCCTCGACCACACTCCTCACGGGACTGACAACTGGCTTCTCAGATGGCTAAGGTCTTGCTGCCCATAACGGACTGGGGTAGTCCACCGGTACTAAAAGCAAAGAAAATAAAAAAGGGCGCACCGACCTAGCGCATTATCCTCAATAAAAGGCTTTATTTACATGACATTAAAAAATGGCTACTCACAGACGCAGATATAAATATATCATATCAAGCTAGATTGCTCAACTGTCTGGGTTTAGTCCATATGATCGTCCATGACCGATGAGATGACGGCTGACGCGTTTCGAGGCCTAGCCTCTTCCTCAGAGCCACGGCAGAGTTCCTTCCATTGACATCAACGATGGGGCACTATTCCTTCAACTGACACCAACAATGGGGCACTTTTCCTCTAACTGACATCAACAATAGGGCATTGTTTACTCCCACTCGTTGTTAGGACATCTTCTACTCCCACTGGTCACAATGCGTCCCCCCTAAACCCTGAAGGACAGTAAACTGTTTGGAAAGTTTGGAGACCCTTGATCTAAACTAACCATCATAGAAAGCTTTGTTTAATGGTTGTGAACCCCCCCCCCCCCCCCGGTTTATTTTAATAATCACATCAACATGGTGCCAAGGAGCCTAATGGCCCGTACACACGATCCGAAAATCGGACGAAAAATAACGCTTGTGAAAGGATCGGACGATAATCTGATCGTTAGTACACAGCTTACGAGAGGCGATCACGACAGTTCACCCGATATTATCCGGACGTGCAAGCATAAAAATTTTGATCGTATTCTAACACATCGTACGATAATCGTATTATCAGTATGTTGTTCGTCCGAAAAAAATGGTGAGCAGTAGACAGCGCATGAGCAGTAGACATAATTTTTCCCTCACGCTACAGCGTGGTTACACATACCGGAAGCTTTTGAATCATCGTCCGAGAAAATTCGTATCGTAAGTAACCTCTCCCATTTGCGAATATAATTGAGAGTTCCTAGCAACCAAACAAAAACGGACGGAGAGTCGTCCGATTTTAGGATCGTGTGGACTGGGCATAAGACCAGTTACATGTCTGGAGGTGAAAATTGGTGTCACCCTTCCCAATGCACATCATCAGCTTTTTGTATCCTACCTGGTGAGCATGGTTCTAAGTCAGAAGGGTCCCTCCAAATATATATGGGTTGGATTGCTAAGCTGCTATTGTATATAGGAGCTCCTTTTTATGTAGACTCAGGAAACTGTTGGGATTTCTGGTATTACGTTAGCAGGGATGGGACTCCAGCAGCCAGCTCATGGCAGACGCTGTAAGAATGGCACTTTTATGGGTGCACAGGGTGTGGAAACCCCAGGCAGTGTGGTGCAATGTATGATCTGCTGTGCTGGCTGTATGCAAATCCCTGATATCCAGAAGGCAGGAGAAGGAGAACATTTACAGATATCCAGAATATAGCCACAAGGTCACTAAAAAAGCTCCTTAGATCAGCCTTTCTCAACCTTTTTCAGGTCTCACAGAACTTCTGCTAAAATAATATGTACAGCTAACAGGACAGCAATAAAGGTCAGAGAGAGAAGGGCCCACTAATACTGGGGGTCAGAGAAATAAGGGCACACTTATAACCATGGTCCATGAAAGAAGAGCCCACTTACACAGGGGAGTCAGTTAAAAAAGGACCCACGTATATCTGGGATCAGTGAAAGCAGAACGCACTTACAAAGAGAGTCAGTAAAAAAATGGGCCACTAATATTTGGGGTCAGTGGGACAATGGCCCCCCTTACATAAGTGGTTTGAGAGAGTGAGAGAAAGGCCAATGTACTCTGGGATCAGTGAAAGAAAGGCCATTTTACATTGGTGGCCAGTGAGAGAAGAGCCCTTTTATGAGGTTGCTTTGTACACATAGCTCCTATTCATGTGTTCAGGAATCATTATTATTAGTATACAGGATTAATATAGTGCCAAAAGTTTGCGCAGCGCTTTACAACATGCGCTGCGCATTTACAACACGGGCAGCCCAGTACAGCCAAGGCCCAAGCTCTCCCTATCACAGCAGGGAGCACCAATCACTCCTGTGTCCGTTCATCACTGAAGCATAGTGAACTGTGTTTACTATGTTTCAGTTTGTGAATGAGCAGGAAGCCTCTGAGCGCTTCAAATTCATTCATCTGTGCAGCTGAGGCCACAGAGACAGGGACTGATTAATTTATGTCCTCAGTCACTTTTGGATGGGGGAAGGGGGCCCTGTGCGGTAGGCTGTATGGGGCCCGTGATTTCTAACAGCAGCCTTGTCTGTCCACCACTGCTTCTAAGATCGATAACTCAGCGACCAAAGACTTCTGATTACTCAGTTCTCGGTCTTCAATGAGCAACACTGTCAGTCACCGGCTCTCTGCTCTGCTCCTCCAGCGCTCACTGGATCGTCGTGCTGTAGACGGGGTGGGAGCAGCTGGCTCAGGTTCTCAGTGGCTTACTGAGAGGCTGAACCAGCTGCCACTCAGGCATCTGGGCGGATCCTGAGAGTCGGGATCTGCCCAGAGCCTGGACTAGCTCTGTGATGACAGCTGACAGCGGACTTTTTCCCACTGTCGGCTGAAAACAGAGCTTTGCCACTACGTCTCCTTTAAAGTAGGAGTACATCCTAACTGGATGGGCTTTACTTTGTTAAAGCATTTTGTATCATAAAACAGTTTTTACCTTTGTTTTTATTTTTCCGTCTCAGTACTGCTGATCTCCCCCAGCCTCTTTCAGCTACTTCAAGTCCCCATGCACTCACCCTAGCATCAGCTTCACATTGTTTCTCTAGACCGGTTTGCTGATGGTAACAACGGCAGGCTATATTTGCCCAATGTGTATCCCCACGGCTGCTTGAAGACTCCACCAGGGGTACATGTGACAAGGTGGCAATGCAGGAGCCCAATTAGAAGGCAGTTGTCACCCTATAAGAGGAAGGGCCCAAACAAGGCAGCTATTACAGTATTTGATTTTTTAGAAAAGTTTGAAAACTATTTTGACGTGACAGTAACATGTAAAAGCCTATTTGAGACGTTAGTGATTGGGTTCCTATCTCTTTTAACCAGTGCACACCGACACTTGCGGCCTCTAGACTGCACTGACCTCTGGCCATGAAGGGGTTAGGCCATTAGCCGCCCCTGTAGGATGCGGTTATCACATTTTGCCACCGAAGCACGCCAATAATCGCTGTTATTATTCCAAGGTAGGCGCCAGTCACGGGGGCTCCTGCCAGTGAATGGTGCCCAGCTGCAGGGCACGGAGCCCTGAGTCTACGCCTGCCTCCCCAACACCTCTGAAAGGGTCCTTTCTTCAGGCAGAATTCGCCCTTCAATGGGGTCTTTATGATGCCCACCCATACGTGCCCTCTGTCAGAATAACATCAGGATCATCTTTTGCTGTCCAATAATAAGGGGGGCTAAGTAACATCACTTGGCTGCCTGCTGCGATTCCCACGGCTTTGTCCGCCAGATCCTCAGAGTTATTCAGAACAAGATAAACGATTGACATTAGCATCAAGTGCGTTCGTTCACGCCAAACCAGGAGTCTGCCCCCTTTAGGGTCCTTGAGTGTTTATTTTACATAGCACTGGGGCTTCTCATGCATGCTTTAATACAACAAAATCAGTCCCTCTCGTCATAGGAGCTTACAATTGAATATCTTTAACGTGGTCATAAACAAGCCAATCTTCTTCTTTCTAAAGCGCTCCTTTACCCACTCTGTCCCATTTCAGTAAGGTCTTAATATGGTCCAGATAAGGTGAACCCTGAACCCTCATAATCTGCAGAAAACATTATAGTGCAATCCTGATTTGGTGATAACATAAAAATTCCATCAATGGGAACTGAACCCAAAACTCTAGCACAGGGCTTAAATCCTTAATACTTCGGCTTAAATTCAGAGATGTCACCCCACCACCACAGTACTTTTTTTCTGCCACTAGATGCCTTCAGTCTGATGTCCAGCATCAGTCAACCCACTTCCTCTGAACCCAGGTCATCCCGGACGCACCCCCACACTGTGACCAGACAGTGAAAGAGGAAGCAGCACAGAGATGATTTACCAAGAACTGTCAAATGTGAGGACATGGCTGATTGGATATAAATTGAATGGATTGTTACAATGGCCATTTGGCATGGAAACAGTGACTGGATATGCAATAAAGAAATAGGACGTCATTATTCCCCTCCCCCTCTCACCTTACCCCATTTACAAATTGTACACAGGGGGGAAAAAAAGATTTAATAATGTTACACGCACTGATGAGATTATTTTAACTAGTGATTGACCGATATCGTTTTTTCGTTGTCGATACCAATACCGATATTTTGGCCAATGCATATCGGTATCGGCTCATATTGGCCGATATTTTCGTACAAAAAAAATATATATTTTTTTTTATTTGACAGGTACTCTTGTGGAGGGATCTGGGGGTCTAAAAGACCCCAAACCCCTCCTCTGCACTTGAAAGCATTCAAAATGCCAAGTTTGGCTGTTTTGAATGCTGTCATTCTTTTTAATCTGGCGCCAGACAGTACCCGGAAGTGATGTCACTCTTGACATCACTTTTGGGTTTTTGCATGGATTAGAGCCAAATGTGGCTTTGATCGGGGGGACGGTAGACCCGGGCAAGCCGCGGAAGGCAGCGGGAGGGGGGGACGTCCCCTCCCTCTCCTTCTAATGACAGCCGAGCGGCTTCTCAGCAGCATCAGTTGTCATTAAAATACAGCCGACCGTCGGCTATGGACGCTGTAACCGAGGTGATGCCTCTAGCTGCAGGCATCACTCCGGTGCAGCACTTTCCCGAAATATCGGCAATATCGGTCATCTTGGTGGCCGATTCCGATATATCAGGGAAAGTACATATCGGCCCCCGATATATCGGCTTTGCCGATAATCGGTAGATCTCTAATTTTAACCCCTTCCTGCCCAGCCCCAGCATCCCTTTAACAGGGTCTTTATGCCTGGCTGTCACAATAGTCACATGATCAGGAGCCGGTCCCACCAGCTCCCAATCATTAGTAGTGAAGGAGAGCTGTCTGTCTCAGCAAGCTCTGCCACCCATGAACGCATCTATCTGGCGTTGCCGTTAGGGTCCATGTGCACTAAAACTTGTAAATGGCCGTTTAGGAGCAGTTGGGCGTTTTTTTCAGAAGCCCCTGAACCCACCTCCATGTTATCTTCTCTGTCCATGTCGTTTACAGTCATTTGCAGGCAGTTGAATTCAGTGACGTTTTTTGGAAAGCAATTATTTGCGTTCGAACGTGTGTTTCCCGGCGTTTCAAACGCAAAAACGCAACCGAACGCAACCAAACGCGACCGAACGCGATGACCCGCGTTTAGCGCTCGCGTTTTTCCATTTTTAAAGGGGAATGATTTTTTGACCTTTAGAAACGGTTCTAAACGCAAACGCCTGCTAAACACGGGTGCAAACGCGACACAACGGACGTTTTAAACGTCCTTTAAATTCCAGGATTCCAGGGACTTTTTAAAACGTCCCGTGTACATGAAGCCTTAAAGTGCGCCCTCTTTGCCGTTGCGCAAATGTGTTACATGTGCAGCAAGAGGTTAAATTCAAATGATCATATTTAAGCAATTGCAGAACGTATTAAAAAGGCAGTAGCTTCCCTTTAAAAGCACAATTTTTAATTCTTTTCCACCAGTGTTAAGATGGCAGTCGGGGAAAGCAACGCAGACCAGGTGGAGCCGCTTTTTTCGAATCTGTGGATCTCAGCTCCCTTTATTAGCTTGCCATTTTCAACAAGCCGGAGCACACGTGGAGGTGGCCCTCCGGGGAAATGCACCCGTGACCCGGCAAACAGCAGACCGACACTCAGTAATTTGCCACCGCTCAGCCGCCTGTCATAATGATTAATTCCACCATCCAGCGCGGCTCGCCATTGGTCGCCGGCCTGCTGTCTCTGTCATCTATCAGTCCCCGAGAAGACACTTCAAGCCGGGGTCTTGGGTTTCCTAAAGCTGGATGGAAATGTTTGCTTTGGAGCCGGTCCTGAAACAGGCCAGTTTTGCTGTGTTTGGCGGCGATGAAAGCGGAATAAAGGAGACTCCCGCCATCAGCTGGACGTTTACATTTCATCGGAGCTCGTGTTTGGCCATGTTGTCTGGGGACCAGGAAAGGCCTCTGTGTGCTTTCATTCTCATTTAAAATCAATTCATTCTCTGCTGCTGCCGTCATGATGTCCGACCGTCTGGACTGAGACTGTAGGCAGCCATGGCTGAAAGTGCTATCTGGCTGTCTGTCATGTCATGCTGATCCTGTGGCTTCTATGCATGATGAAACCTTGGACTAGGAATAGGCAATCAGCAGTTTCAACTCCACAAGGTACATGCTTGTTTCAAGTCAGAGACTTAGAAAGCATATGAAGCCACTGGATCAGAATGATTAACAGGCATTTGAAGACTTAATGTTCCTTTGGTGATGTGGTGGGGTGACTTCTGATGTGATGAGGGTAACTTTGATGTGATGAGGGTAACTTTGATGTGATGAGGGTACCTCTGATATGATGGGGGGACCTTGATGTGATGGGGGGACCTTGATGTGATGGGGGGACCTCTGATGTGATGGGGGGACCTCTGATGTGATGGGGGACCTCTGATGTGATGAGGGACCTCTGATGTGATGGGGGGATCTTTGATAGGAAAGGGAACCTCTGATGTAATGGGAAAACCTCTAATGTGAAGGGAAGACCTCTAAAGTAATTGGGGGACATCTGATGTGATGGGGGACCTCTGATGTGATGGGAGGACCTCTTATGTGATGGGGGAGAGAAAGTGAGATAACATAACCCCTATCTTTGGCATCAGTGGAATAAAATTGGACCCACTGTTGGTGCAAATAGGAGATAAATAAGCCCCATCATTGGGTCAGTGGGATAAAATAAGCCCCATCGTTGGGGTCCAGGTAATAAAATAAGTTCAATCGTTGGTGTAAGGGGGATAAAATAAGCCCCACTGTTAGTGCCACTGGGATAAAATAAGCCCCATCATTGGTATCAGTGGGATAAAATAATCCCCATCATTGGTGTCAGTGGTACAGAATAAGTCCCATTCCTGGTGTCACTGGGATAAAATAAGCCCCATCAATAGTGTCAGTGGAATAAAACAAGTCCCAACATTGGTATCAATAGAAGTAAAATAAGCCCCATCGCTGGTATCAGTGAGATTAAAATAAGACACCATATGTCCCATCGCTAGGGTTAGAGGCATAAAACAAGCCCCACTGTTGGTATCAGTAAGATAAAATAAGTCCCATCGTTGGTGTCACTGTGATAAAATAAGCCCTATCACTGGTGCCAATGGAATAAAACAAGTCCCTTCATTTGTATCAGTGGGAATAAAATAAGCCCTATTTTTGGTGTCTGTGAGAGTAAATAAGCCCTGTTGATGTCTGTGGGATAAAATAAAACACCATGAGTCCCATTGTTGGGGTGAGAGGGATAAAATAGCCCCATCATTGGGGTCAGTGGGATAAAATAGCCCCATCTTTGGCGTCAGTAGGATAAAATAGCCCCATCGTTGGTGACAGTGGGATAAAAGAGCCCCATCGTTGGTGACAGTGGGCTAAAAGAGCCCAATCGTTGGTGACAGTGGGATCAAAGAGCCCAATCGTTGGTGACAGTGGGATAAAAGAGCCCCATCGTTGGTGACAGTGGGATAAAAGAGCCCCATCGTTGGTGACAGTGGGATAAAAGAGCCCCATTGTTTGGGTCAGTGGGATAAAATAGCCCCATCACTGGGGTCAGTGGGATAAATTGGCCCCATCCTTGGGGTCAGTGGGATAAAATAGCTCAGTTATTGGGGTCAATGGGATAAAATATGCCATCGTTGGGGTCAGTGGGTGAAAATAGCTAAGTTTTTGGGGTCAGTGGGATAAAATAGCCCCATCCCTGGTGTCAGTGAGATAAAATAGCTCCCTCTTTGGGGTCTGTGGGATAAAATAGCCCCATCATTGAGGTCAGTCGGATAAAATAGCCCCATCAGTGGGGTCAGCGGGATAAAATAGCTGCATCGTTGGGGTCAGTGGGAGAAAAAAGCTCCATCGTTGGGGGTCAGTGGGATAAAATAACCCCGTCTTTGGGGTCAGTAGGACTAAATAGCTCCATCATTAGGGTCAGTGGGATAAAAGTAGTCTTGTCATTGGTGTCAGTGGGAGGAAAAATAAGTCATTTGCATTGGTGTGCAGTGGTAGCTCCCACTGCTTTTCTCTGTTCCTCTGACTGGAACTATGCCGTCACTGTCCGGCAGGAGATCACTTGGGTGACATCATTTTGCAATGCCTTGCACTGCATTGATATAGCACAGACTTTCCCCCTTCCCATCCCTCTGCCTCTACTATACACAACCACCTCCCTTAGCACAGCTATTCCATCCATGTATAAACAACTCGTCAGTCTCGGTACGTCTGTCTGTCAGTGTGGCCGAACTGTCAAAGATGATGTCCCCTGGGGCTGAATGCATGCATCTGATTTTTGTATTTTCTTTCTGCCCTTATCAGATGGAAGAGTCGCATTTGCTCCAATCCCCACAGGAGAATGGATTTCGCAGATTTGTTTACCTGACAATGCAATGTGTCCATCACTGCGATACCATCAACAGACAATGTGTGTTTTCCGATAGCAGCACGTCACCCAGAGAACACAATTCTCACCGGACTTGGGGGTAAGTATGAAATCTGCCATGAAAGTCTACTGTAACCAGCAGATTGCCCAGGAATGTATATGGTCCTATCAACATAAAGGAATGCATCGCTAATCAACGTACCCCCCATCCGCCATGTCACAACCTACACATTTGTAGAACATGCTTTCGTTAAAATTATCAATTGGGCCTCTGCACGGCTGCCTGCCATCTATTGTGTGAAAATGGCTTAAGAAAGATACCTTTTATCATACTGAGTGCACTGCCTGGGCTTTTTTAGGAACTTTAAAATCTGTCTTTGGAAAGTATAATTCAAATGTGAAGCGCAGTACTGGGATAGGGTTGTACAGCTCCCAGGGCATGGAACCAGAAGTGCACCCCTCCCCCCCCCCAAACCCACTAATAATACATGCCGCAGAATGGGTGTACCACCCTGTGTCCATTTTTTTACCTTTTACTTCACTCTACCCAAGGCAACTGCCGCTCCTGACCACCCCTTGTTCTGGCCTTGTGTGCATTCTCAAAGCAGTCCCCGGAACAAGGTCCTCTGGTACCCAAGGTGAAAATGCCAAAGTACATGTATGGATAGTGGTTGTGGTGCAAAGTACAGAAATGATACACTATATTAGTGTAGTATTGGGACGCCTGCCTTTACACGCACATTATACTTAATGGCATCCCAGTCTTAGTCCGTAGAGTTCAATATTGAGTTGTCCCAGCCTTTGCAGCTATAACAGCTTCAACTCTTCTGCGAAGGCTGACCACAAGGTTTAGGAGTGTGTCTATGGGAAAGTTTGACCATTCTTTCAAAAGCACATTTGTGAGGTCAGGCACTGATATTGGACGAGAAGGCCTGGTTTGCAGTCTCCGCTCTAATTCACCCCAAAGGTGTTTTATCAGGTTGAGGTCAGGTCTCCGTGCAGGCCAGTCAAGTTCCTCCACCCCAAACTCTCTCATCCATGGCTTTTGTAGACCTTGCTTTGTGCACTGGTCCAAATCATTTGGTGGAGAGGGAATTATGGTGTGGGCCAGGATTGTTTTTCAGGGGTTGGACTTGGCCCTTGAGTTTCAGTGAAGGGAACTCTTAAGGCGTCAGCATACCAAGACATTTTGGACAATTTCATGTATGTCCTCTTCCTGTTCCAACATGACTGCACACCAGTACACAAAGCAAGGTCCATAGAGGCATGGATGAGAGAGTTTGGGGTTCAGAAACTTGACTGGCCTGCACAGAACAATCAAATTGGATAGTGGGGAGGATGGTCTTGAGAAATGGTTGATTAAGTCATAGTTGGCATTCAGTGAACTTCCTGGTATGTGAGGGTGCCTATCCACTCCTGTTCTGAAGCCTCATAGCTTTATATTTGCAGTATGAGATCATCTTAGGCAGGGGTCTCCAAACTTTCTAAGCAAAGGGCCAGTTTACTGCCCTTCAGGCTTAAGGGGGGGTCGGACTGCGGCCAATAGGAGTAGGAAATGGCCCAGCATCAGTGCTCCATCATCGTTTTTATTTGGAGGAATAGTACTCAATAGTATCAATTGGAAGATTAGTGCCCCATTGATGGTGTCAGTAGGGGGAATGGTGCCCCATCATTGGTGTCATTTGGTGGAGTAGTGCTCCAAGGGCCTGATAAAGGCAAGAAAAGGGCCACACCCGGGCCCCCGGGCTGCAGTTTAGACACCACTGATCGAATGCACTGCTTCTTCTAACTTCTAGTCTCACCAGATCTTGAGTGAGATTTGTTGATGTCATTACTGTGATGATCTTTGTTCTTGCTGGAGAAGAAGCCATACCTGAGGATCTGCAGTGCAAGGATCTCCCTGCTCCTGCTGCATCCACTCTGGGGATCTGTGCTTCCCCCACCTCTATCATTATCCCTCCAGTCATCAGATCATCCGTCATTAGAGGGGCAACTCGGAGACGAGGAAGCAAAGCCCTGCCTCTGCCAAGATGGCCACCTCCACACAGAGACATAGTGCATAAAAAGGCATTCGAAGTCAGTAATGGGGAAAAGATGCAAGGAGACCGCAGCTAATACTGACAATAGCCACTGGTCCTTTGCCTTCTGACTGCCTTTTTGGGCACAGCTTCCAGAATTCAAAGTTCATAATCAAAATATGTTCTTCCACCTGGGAATAAAGTAGGTTATAACTTATCCAAAGAGCAACAGAAGAAATTCTGGGGGCATCTGCACTATATATCTGTAGGCATTTCCTACTGGCTTCTTGTTTTGCCTTCTGTCATGCCAGTTGCCATCTAATGCCTTAGGGCTGGTTCATAGGGCGTTTCTCGACTCCGTGTTTTTGACAAGCCATTCATTTCGTTGAACTGCCAAACTTGCAAGAATGTGCAAAAAGGTGAGATTTTTTACATTGCTCTGCACCGAATTGCATGGAACTGCAGCAAAATCTGCTTTGGGGGCCGAAAAACACTTGCATCTGCTAAATTAGTTTGGAGTGCCATTAACAATTAATGGCACCCTCATACGTCTGCAAACAGCATAATGTTCCTGTGTGTGGTGCAGCGGCAGTAATTACACAGACTCTGGTTGCAGAGAACAGAACTATTAATACAGAATCCAATAATTTGCGAAAGACCTGGTGGTAAGGCACTTGACCAGAACCACTCACGGCAAGTAACAGCAACGTGTAGCAGAGTAGTCTCGGATGTGCTGACAGCGTCTGTCTTGAGGGACGGAATGTGGCCTGGCCGGTCCGGACCCAAATGGGGAGGTCTCCAGGTAGAATGGCATGTCCTTATCCTTATCCAAATCATTAAGAACACGTAGGCCTACGTCATCACGTCCTTACGTCACAGCCAGGAGAGTGCCCTGGAAGCTTCTCCTCCGTGTCCCCAGTGTTCAGGAAGCGCCGACTTCCATCGGCTACAGCGGACAACTGCAGCGGACCGCTTGAGACAGTCTGAGGCACCCGGACGGACCTACCGCTTGGTCGGATCAGTTTTTATGTCACTAACTGCTGTCTGTCACCTACTCTATTGTGAGTATATGGTGTAAATTTATTTATTACATTAAACGTGTCTTACTGCACTTAGGGTGGCGCCTGTCTTTTCTCCACACAACTCATTAAGAAGCCTCTCCCTACTGCTAATCACCGTTCCTGTAAGACGGGTGACTTATCCCTACACTACACACATGAAATGTGCACCAAGCCTGGGAGCCAGGGCCTTCAACAGGTTCTGCCTGACCCAAGATGGCTGCTAGAGTCACATGGGGCAGCAGCATCCAATGGGAGAGCTTCTCCAGTGACCATAGAAGCCATAAAGGAACCATGTTCTTGACTTCTTCTCCCCTGCAATGGGGCTGCATTCGAGTTACACCTGCAGTGGAGAAAGTAGATCCTGCCTACACATGAATTTCCTGCACCACAACTAGTGTAAACAGGGTCTCAACCTAGAGTTTCCCAATGGTGACAATAGTGGGCCATATGTGCTGAAACAGCCACTTGTAGTCTACATTGGATGTGACAGGATGACAACACAGGAGCACAATTGGGAGATAAAGAGTGTCGTCTTCCTATCACAGGAAGTGCCTGAACAAGGACCTTCATGGCAGGATCACCAGGGATTATTTTAATGAAACCTGCAGATTGCAAATTACTTTTGGAATGATAGGAAATATTAGTGGTTGGGTTTACGTATACTGGAAGTCTTGTAGAGGATAACCTTGTAGTTGTGATATATATACGGAACAGCAAGTCAATAAAAAGTGTGAAACTGTAAAAAAAAAAAAAAAAAAGTAGAATCCTATAAAACTTCCCAATAAAAGGTCACAATGAGGACTGGCTGACGACGTATGATGGCTCCCCTTTAAGTCATGAAATCCCTGCTGGCACGTTGCCGCGTTGTGTTTGCAGCAGAGCTGTCATTACAAGCAGAAGCCGGTGCCAGCTGCAGGGTGGCTGGCTTAGGAGGAGTTAAAGTGCTCCTAGCTTGGGGGGAATTTCTCCCTAATCTCCACACTTGTCCTGGGGATTGAGAGTGTGGGTGGCAGTGCTAGCTTGTGGCTGGATCTAAGGTCCCCTGGCCCACCGCCTGAGACGGCTTTGCTCACTAGTCATGACACCTTCGACCATAAGGACCCCTAATCCCTCTGCTGCCACGGTTCTGTGCCCAGGGGTCACCGCAGGCCAGGCTCGCTGTCTGTGTGGCCAGACGGGACCCCGTTTAAAGCCCCACTCTGGGCTGCTGTTATATCTACCCATGCAGTGGGGGGGGGGGGGGGATCACATGACTGGATCCACCTATAACTACAATGTCACTGGACTGGCCCTTTAAGGGGTGACAGCCCAGGGGATGGGTTGGGGATTCATCTGAGATTTCAGAAAAGCTTAGATTCTATTTAGAAAATTGGAATGTTTGGATGGTACGTTTTTCAAATGTATTTCAAAATGAAGAATTGATACGGCAAAAAGGTAAATTGGTAAGAAAATTATATATATATGCAGTATAATAAATAATAATAAAATATACAAAATATATTGTATTTGTATACTGTATTTATAATGTAATACATATTTGACCTATAACTGCAATATCACTTATAAATGAACTGGCCCTTTAAGGGGTGTTTCTAAAAATGGGAATGCTTTGATGGTAAATTTGTCTTCTATATTTCCAAATGAGGAATTTAAATGCCGAAATGGTGAATTGGTAAATATATATATATATATATATACTGTATAAATAAACTTTATATACATGGGATAATAAACATTTACAATATTATAATATATTTTATTATTATTTATTATGCTGCATACTATATGTGTGTGTTTGTGTGTATGTATATATATATATATATATATATATATATATATATATATTAGTGCTGTCAAAATTAGCGCGTTAATAACGCATTAACTCAAATTCATTTTAACGGCGATAATTTTTTTAACGCGCGATTAATGCAGCGCACATCACCTGTTTGACCCGTGGCCTAGCCCGTAGTTGGAGAGATAGAGATGCAGCAGCAAACAGAAATGGAAAAAGAAAGGGGTCTTCTGAACGGAAAATTTATATACAAAACGAGGTCTGATGGTTCTGTCGACAAGACAAAAGTTATCTGCAGTTATTGTCGATGTGAATTAAGTTATCACCGCAGCACGTCGAGTTTAAAATATCACTTGATGGCGAAGCATACAACTGACACGGAGAGCCCCCCTCCCCCTCGTCAAAGGCAGACCACAATGGATCAAAGTTTGCAGCGGAGATCGATGGATAAGTCCACAACTAATAGACTCACCTCAACTATAGCTAAATGGGTGGCTACAGCATGTAGACCAGTTAATGTGGTCGAGGACGAGGGTCTATTTGAAATTATTCGCATCGCATCTAACGATTCTACATACGAACTACCTTCAAGAGCCACCATTACAACCAAGATTCACAACTTATATGAAGAGGAGAAAGCTAAAATTCAGGAGGCATTGAGACAGACAAACACGGTTGCGCTCACCGGAGATTATTGGACTTCCCTCAGTAACCATAGCTACCTAGGCGTCACAGCACATTATTTTGACGCGCACTGGAAACTTCAGTCTCACGCTTTGACCGTTATGAAGACAGAAGATAGACACTATGCTGACGTTTGCGCTGAGCACTTTCTTCAAGCAGCCAGACAGTGGAACATTGAACTCAAAATTAAAATAGTGACCACTGATAGTGCACGCAACATGATTGCAGCGGCCAGGCAGCTCCCGTTCGAGCATATGCCTTGCATTGCACACAGCCTCCACCGAGCCATCACAGTTTCTCTCCAAAACAGCCCGTTTGATGGCGCCTTGGCAAAATGCAGGAAGTTAGTGGGTCATTTCAAGCATAGCCCTGCTAACGCAGCCGAGCTTGAACAGCAGCAAGTCAAACATCTTCAAAAGAAAGAGTCACTCGTACAGGAGGTGTCTACTAGGTGGAACAGCACCCTAGAAATGATAAAGCGTGTTGAGAGAAATCAAGAACCATTGAGAGATGCACTGGGCCTACATGCAGGCAACATCAACATGCCAACTGCAGCTGAATTTGATAAACTGAAGAGGTTGGAGACTGTGCTGGAACACTGCAGGTAATTTATTGATACTCTTATTATTATTATATTTGTCTCTCAAGCCCCGTACACACGTACCGATCGTCGGCATACAAATGTTCCTCTTTTCTCCCCGGGATGTCGGTGTCTGTTGAAAAGTGCAAAGACAGCACAAGGACAGCACAAGAATTTTGTCTGCAGACTTCAGCTGACTGCAGAAGTGATGTCATGTAATGATTAACTTTCCCTGTGTTTTTAATTTTCTGAGCATGCCCAGTCTTGCAAATCTGCGGTCTGTCGGCCGAATTCTGTACTGACAGGCGAACAATCGTCCGTTCTGGTGTCCGCAGACAAAAATTTTCATGTTTGCACGAAAGACTTTTGTCCGCGGATTGTGCGCAGACATCTGTCGGAGGCACCATACTAACACGCGTACAATCGGCAGATCTTTCGTCCGCCGACGTTTGTATGCCGACGATCGGTACGTGTGTACGGGCCTTCAGTCAAAGTAAGGTTGTGTCAAAAGTGGGGACGTCTGTGTGTGTGTGTGTGTGTGTAACATTTTTATAATAGAGTGGATTTATGTTGTTCTGATGTGTCTTGACTGTGTGTGTGTCATTTATAATAGAGTGGATTTATGTTCTGATGTGTGTGTGTGTGTGTGTGTGTGTACAGTATGGGGACAAAATATAATAGAAATGTCTGAAATCCTTGTTTTTGTGGGGACATTTGTTGGTCCAGTTAAACAGCTTATAAATCATACAGAATGAGTTGTATTGAAAATGTAAAAATGCAGAAAGTTTTCTGTGATGGTTAGGGGGGGGGGGGGGGGGGTGTGTGTGTGTGTGTGTGTGTGTGTGTGTGTGTGTGTGTGTGTGTGTGTGTGTGTGTGTGTGTGTGTGTGTGTGTGTGTGTGTGTGTGTGTGTGTGTGTGTGTGTGTGTGTGTGTGTGTGTGTGTGTGTGTGTGTGTGTGTGTGTGTGTGTGTGTGTGTGTGTGTGTGTGTGTGTGTGTGTGTGTGTGTGTGTGTGTGTGTGTGTGTGTGTGTGTGTGTGTGTGTGTGTGTGTGTGTGTGTGTGTGTGTGTGTGTGTGTGTGTGTGTGTGTGTGTGTGTGTGTGTGTGTTAAGAGTGAGAGATTGAAAGTGAGTGAGAGATTCATTATGTCTAACTAAAGTGCTTTTCTCTATTATTCCAGGTATGTGAGTGAACTTTTAGGAGGAGAGAAATTTGTTTCTTGCTCAGTTGTGCTGCCCGCGTTGTGTCATCTATCACGTGTGATGGAGGTCTCAGAAGATGACCCAGCCTACATGATTAAGTTTAAGGAAACTTTCACAACTGACATGGACAAACGGAAGGAAAAAACCAACACCACATGGCTGAGGGTTGCATCAGCACTGGACCCTAGGTTTAAGGACCTCAAATGTCTGAGCAGGGCTGACAGAGCTGAGGTGTGGAGTTCAGTCTGTGCCTTGCTCAAGAGGGAGGGGCTTGCACAGCCAGATAAACCAGTGACAACTGAACCACCTAAGAAGATAACATGTCTCATGTCTGTGCCAGAATCTTCATCTGATGATGATGAAGAGGACTGTATTGAGAAATGTGTGGAGCGCTACAAGGCAGAGCCCTCTATTGGCATAGAGGACTGTCCCCTGCAGTGGTGGTCCAATCATGAAGGGGCACACAGTGAGATGGCCTACCTTGCACGCATATACTTATCAACACCTGCCACATCCGTACCTTGTGAAAGATTGTTTTCACTCTCAGGACATGTTGTTCAGAAAAAGCGAGCTGCCCTGTCATCTGAAAATGTAAACAGGCTCGTCTGTTTGAGAAACTGGCTCAGTGCAAAGAAAGAGAAATAATCTGTGAGGAACCTGTGGGTTTTTTATATTCTTTTTCCCACCTGTTTGATAGACATGAACACGTTCTTTGTAAAACATGTCAATGTTCTTTATGCTCTGTTTAGGGTGATTTCAGTAATAATAAATGTACATTTAGGTTAGCATGTTTACAAGAAGTGAGCTGCCCTATCGTGCAAAAATGTAAATAGGTTTGTGTAAGTAAATTGAGTAAAGAAAGAGAAGTAATGGGAACCGTTTATTTCTATGTTGTTGTTTTTTCATGTGTATAATAGACATGAACAAGTTCTTTGATAAACATATGACTTTTGATACTATGGTCCCTTTGATAGATGTCCAGTCTTCATCCTATGTTAAGTATGGTTTCACTAATAATAAACATGCATTTGCATAAAGCGTCTATTTGTCCACTCCCATGTTGATTAATGTATTCAAAACTTGAAAAGTATTAATTTAAGGTACATTTAGAACTGATACAAATGTGCGATTAATCGCGAGTTAACTCATGACAATCATGCGATTAATCGCGATTAAATATTTTAATCGATTGACAGCCCTAATATATATACACACACACACACACACACAAGCACACACACTTTATATATATGGGATAATAAAAAGTCTACACACCTCTATTAAAATGTCAGGTTTCTGTGATGTAAAAATACGAGACAAGGATACATGATTTCAGAACTTTTTCCACCTTTAATGTGACCTATAAACTGTACAACTCAATTAACCACTTGCCGACCGGTCACGTTGACCGTACTACGGCAAAGTGGCTCGATATCGTCCAGCAACGTAGACCTACGTCGCTGGACTCCTCCCCTTGTGGGCGGCGCTCGCGCGCCGCCGGAGGCTCGCTCCCGCTGTATTCACTCACAGCGGGAGTCGGGCCAGGGGATGAGCGATGGCGATCACCGCTGCTCTTCCCTGATCGTCGGGGATCGAGTGCGGAAATCCGCCCGCTTGTGTAAGTGACAGATTGCAGGATTCAGCATAGCTGAACCTGCAATCTGTCCCTGTGTCACACAGTCTCCTCCCCCCCACACACGTCAGTAAGCACCAGGCATACATTAACCCCTTGATCACCAATAAAAATTAACCCCTTCCCTGCCAGTGTCATTTTTACAGTAACAGTGCATATTTTTAGCACTGATTACTGTAGTAATGTCACTGGTAACCCCAACAGTGTCAAAAATGTCAGTCAAGGGTCCGATCTGTCCACCGCAATGTCGCAGTCCCGCAAAAAAAAAAAATCGCAGATCGCCGTCATTACTAGTTAAAAAAAAAAACAATAAAAATGACATAAATTTCCCGTAGTTAGTAGCTGCGATAACTTTTGCGCAAACCAATCAAAATACACGAATTGCTATTTTTTTTACCAAAAATATGTAGCAGAAAACAAATTGGCCTAAAATGTTAAAAAAAATGTGATTTTTAAATTTTTTTTAGGGGGGCGGGGGGGTTTCATATAAAAAAATGTGAAAAATATTGTTATTTTTTTCAAAATTGTCGCTCTTTTTTTGTTTATAGCGCAAAAAGTAAAAATCGCACAGGTGATCAAATACCACCAAAAGAAAGCTCTATTTGTGGGGAAAAAAAGGACATAAATTTAATTTGGGTACAGCATCGCACGACCGCGCAATTGACCGTTAAAATAACGCAGTGCCGAATCGCAAAATATAGCCTGGTCAGGAATGGGGTAAAATCTTCCGGTCTTAAAGCGGTTAAAAATATGCTCATTGAGAATTTTTTTGTAAAAGACATGTAGCTAAATACATTTTGGCCTAAATATATGACAAAAAATGAATATATTGGATATTTTTTAACTGTCAAAGTAGAAAAATATTGTTATTTTTTCAAAATTTTCGCATTTTTTTATTAATATCGCAAAAAATAAAAAGCGCAGAGGTGATCAAATACCACCAAAAGAAAGCTCTGTTTGTGGGAAAAAAAGGACGTAAATTTCCTTTGGGTATGGCACTGCATGACCGCGCAATTGTCAGTTAAAGTCGCACAGTGCCGAATCGCAAAAAGTGGCCTGGACGTAAGACAGCAAAATCCTCCGGTGGTAAAGTGGTTAAAAAACAAACTGAAATCTTTTATGGGGGAAAGTAAAAATAAAAACTAAAGTAATGTGGTTGCATAGGTGTGCACACCCTCTTATAACTGGGGATGTACAGTAGCTGTGTTAAGGAATCCCATTTAAACTCATGTTAAATAGGAGTCAGTACACACCTGCCATCATTTAAAGTGCCTCTGATTAACCCCAAAAAAAGTCCAGCTGTTCTAGTAGGTCTTTCCTGACATTTTCTTAGTTGCATCCTACAGCAAAAGCCATGGTCCGCAGAGAGCTTCCAAAGCATCAGAGGGATCCCATTGTTAAAAGGTATCAGTCAGGAGAAGGGTACAAAAGAATTTCCAAGGCATTAGATATACCATGGAACACAGTGAGGACCGTCATCATAAAGTGGAGGAAATCTGGCACAACAGTGACATCACCAAGAACTGGACGTCCCTCCAAAATTGATGAAAAGGTGACAAGAAAACTGGTCAGGGAGGCTGCCAAGAGGCCTACAGCAACATTAAAGGAGTTGCAGGAATATCTGACAAGTACTGGCTGTGTGGTACATGTGACAACAATCTCCTGTATTCTTCATATGTCTGGGCTATGGGGTAGAGCGGAAGACAGAAGCCTTTTCTTACCAAGAAAAACATCCAAGCCTGGCTAACACATCTGAAGTCTCCCAAAAGCATGTGGGAAAATGTGTTCTGGTCTGATGAAACCAAGGTTGAACTTTTTGGCCAAAATTCCAAAAGATATGTTTGGCGCAAAAACAACACTGCACATCACCAAAAGAACACCATACCCACTTTGAAGCATGGTGGTGACAGCATCATGCTTTGGGGCTGTTTTTCTTGAGCTGGATCAGGGGCCTTAGTCAAGGTAGAGGGGATTATGAACAGTTCCAAATACCAGTCATATATTGGCACAAAACTTTCAGACTTCTGCTAGAAAGCTGAACATGAAGAGGAACTTCATCTTTCAGCATGACAACGACCTAAAGCAAACATCCAAATAGACAAAGGAATGGCCTCACCAGGAGAAGATTAAAGTTTTGAAATGGCCCAGCCAGAGCCCAGACCTGAATCTGATTGAAAATCTGTGGGGTGATCTAAAGAGGGCTGTGCACAGGAGATGTCCTCGCAATCTGACAGATTTGGAGTGTTTTTGCAAAGAAGAGTGGGCAAATATTGTCATCTCAAGACGTGCCATGCTGATAGACTCATACCCAAAAATACTGAGCGCTGTAATCACATCAAAAGGTTCTTCAACAAAGTATTAGTGTAAGGGTGTGCACACTTATGCAACCATATTATTTAGTTTTTTTTATTTTTACTTCCCTCCACCTTAAAGATTTCCGTTTGTTGTTCAAGGTGAAAAAAGTTCTGAAATTATGTATCTTTGTCTCATTTCTTTACATCACAGAAATCTGACATTTCAACAGGGGTGTGTAGACTTTTTATTATCCCATATATACACAGTTATATATATATATATGTACTGTAGTATGCAGTATAATAAATAATAATAAAATATAATTTATATATATATATATATATATATATAAAATAATATTAATAATAACAATAACATACAAAAATATAATATATATATATATATATATATATATATATATATATATATATATAAATTATTATTACTAATAATAATACTAATAAGAAGAACAAAACTGGTCGTTGTCCAGTACCCACACCCCTTGAACCCTGCACTAGCAGAACTACAACTGCATGCATTGCACACGGTTGTGGGGCAGGTGCAGAGCAGCCCCATTCACCTAAATAGGCTGCAATTGGGGGGTGGCTCACCAAAAGTGGCAGGGGCATAATTTCTGCCATGGCGGAGAAGTAAAGCATCACATCTGTGGCTTGTGTACACCCCAGCCTCTGCATGCAGCTAAAGAGGGTAATGGTTAGAGGCGGTAAAAATGTGGCTCAACTGCGGGATTTTACCAGCACCCATCCATTAGTATGAAGGACCCCCTGTGGCCCATTCACACATGTGCGATGTGGCATCATGCACTAAAATGTGCATGGTAACACATGTTGCCACAGTGCCGGCAATGCTCCTTCTCTTTGTGCAGTGCATTGTGGCGTCATTGATTGTCAATGGCACCCCAATGCATTCTTCAGTAGAGCCTAATGCACAACGCAGCGCACCACTACCCATACATTTTGGTGTGCTTTCTTATTAAAAATGAGTTTGGTACATATTTTTGTCAGTTATGGTGCATTGGCAACCTACTTTATTAATAATGAATGGACTACCTTACCGCAACGCACATTAAACGTCGAGCGTTAATTCCCCACAGTGGATCAGATATATGTGAACGGGACCTTAATAATAAGCATCCAGTGGAATTATTTTTGGGTAAATAAAAATGAGATTTCATATCAAAGTTTTATAGAACTGCGCAAGTCATAAAACACACAACAAGACAATGACCTAAATCGCTATAAGTCGCTAAAACAAACATCATAAAGTTCACTTCAGGACATAATCCGGAGCCTCTTCCTGTGTCATGAGAAAGATACACAGAGCTGTAATCCTAATTCAACAAAAAATCTCTTTATATCCGAATAAATGACATTGTGTAGAAATGTGTTTCCCCATTTTTGATACATTTGTCTCTCTGAGCCCTTTGGAGGAGGAGGGGGAGATCACATGTAAGAGAAAGTCCGACATTTTTTTCTGGTTTCCTCATTCTCTACTTTTTGGGGGTAAATTTGCTAATTTTTTTTTCTTTTAATTTAATAAAAATGTATCCAACACGAACGCATTATTTTTAATTTTAAATGGACTACAGCAGGGGTCTCCAAAGTGTGTGAACAAATGGCCAGTCTACTGTCCTCCAGACTTTAGAGGGGCCAAGATGGTGGCCATTGGGGAAAGGAAATGTCCTGGCATACATGGCACCTCTCAAGGTGGAGTGGGTACCTGTTTTTGACAGGTACCCTGTCCCCACTTCCATCCGACTTCGTCACGGCGAGGTATGTCAGAGGTTTGGCCCCCTCCTCCCCCCTCCCCTCCTCCCTCTGCTTTATATATATATATATATATTTATTTATATCCACTGTATGTATATATATATATATCTATATATATATATATATATAGATATATATATATATATATATATATATATCCACTGCATGTGTGTGTGTGTATATATATATACACACACACAGAATATATATATATATATATATATACCGAGCCCAGTGCGCTCCGCGCATGCGCAGTAGGGACCTGGCCGTGAACCTCAGCACCAGGTTCCTTTACCGGCAATGGAAACATTGGCTGTACTCCATCTGGACTCTTGTACAGGTAAGTGTCCTAATATTAAAAGTCAGCAGCTACAGTATGTGTGTGTGTGTGGGGGGGGGGGGGGGGGTCAGAACTCCGCTTTAAGAAAAAACGCATTATTTGGAAATGGTACGCTAATAACACACAGTCTTTGATTTTAGAAACAAGTTTACAGTTCGAAATCAACTGGAATATGATGTAAAATTCAATTCAAATTTCAATTTGAAATTCTGAAATTCAGACAAATTTTGTTTCGTTATTAAGTGCCGGTTCACATTTCTGCAATCACAGAGATCGCATGTAATTCAGAGCGCACTGCTCCTAAAATTACATGCGATCTCTGTGCGGTGCAAATTCAGCCATACAGTTTGTATGGCTGAATTCGCACTGCAATCGCACCTAACTCGCACAGGACCCTTTTTTTTTTGGTCCGCAGCAGAATCGGATCGCATGGTGGTTCACACTAGTTCGATCCGATTCTGTGCGAACTTGCAGACCGCACTGCGATATGCGATCTGATCTGGGGGTGTCGTTAACTTTTAATTGACACCCCCAGCGTATCGCATATGGCAGTGTGAACTGCCAGGGGTGCGGATGCGATGTGGGAACACGCTGTATATTTGCAGCGTTCCGGCATCGCACAAATGTGAACCGGCACTCAAAGCCTTTGGAAAAAACTTTATTTATACTGCAAGTCGGGGTTATTCTGACAAATTCTGAGTCTCCAAATAATGAAAAATGAGTCCCAATATTTATTCGGAACAAAACGCACCGCACATGTCTAATTTTCACACACAGCCATCTTTCGGGTTGACAGAGAATGGTGGGGGAAAATAAAGAGTGGCAGTTGTGTGGAGGAAAATGTCTTGTTAACCATTTCTGGATCGGAAGGATTTGCCCCCTTAATGACCAGGCCATTTTTTGCAATTCGGCACTGCGTTACTTTAATGGAACTATTGCGCAGTCGTGCGACGCTGTACACAAATAAAATTGATGTCCTTTTTTCCCCACAAACAGAGCTTTCTTTTGGTGGTATTTGATCACCTGTGCGATTTTTATTTTTTGTGCTATAAACAAAAACAGTGCGACAATGCTGAAAAAAAAAAAAAAACAATATTTTTCACATTCTGCTATACAACATTCCTAAACAAAAAATGTAAAAATCTAATTTTTCTTCCTTTTAGGCCAATTTGTATTTTGCTACATATTTTTGGTAAAAAAAATCCCAATAAGTGTATATTGATTGGTTTGCGCAAAAGTTATCGTGTCTACAAAGTAGGGGAAAGATTTATATCATTTTTATTTATTTTTTTCTTTTTACTAGTAACGGGGGCGATCTGCGATTTTTAGCGGGACTGCAACATTGCGGCGGACAGATCGGACCCCTAACTGACATTTTTGACACTTTTCGGGGGACCGGTGACATTACTACAGTAAAATTGCGCATTCATGCGATGCTGTACCCAAATAAAATTGATGTCCTTGTTTCCCCACAAATAGAGCTTTCTTTTGGTGGTATTTGATAACCTGTGCGATTTTTAGCGGGACGGCGACATTGCGGCGGACAGATCGGACACCTAAATTACATTTTTGACACTTTTGGGGGGACCAGTGACAGTACTACAGTAATCAGTGCTAAAAATATGCACTGTTACTGTAATAAAACCATTGACAGGGAAGGGGTTAACCCTGTGGGTGATCAAGGGGTTAAATGTGTACCTAGGGGAGTGATTCTAACTATGGGGGGGGGGGGGGGTGTGGCTTCTGAAATGACCATAGAAACCTGTGTTCCTATATAGAAGGATCACAGGAGCTCTGTGATCACTCCACGGAGAAGAATGGTCAGCTGTGTTTACAACAGCTGACCGTTCTTCTCTCTCAGCGGGGAGCGATCGCGGGTGTCAGGCGGCAATCGGAGCTGCCTGACCCGTGCATCGGCTTCCCCGCTGCCGACTGGGGGCGGGAACGCGCCGCCGACGGCGCGCGCGTGCCCCTTAGCTACCTTCCCGTGACCGACGTAGCCCTACATGACACTGGCAGGGAAGGGGTTAACCCGGGGGCAATCAAAGGGTGAAGTGTGAGCCTAGGGAGTGTTTTCTAACTGTATGGGGGCGTGGCTTATTGGAATCAACACAGAGACCTGTGATCCTATATAGAAGGATCACAGGCGCTCTGTGATCATTCCAGGGAGAAGAACGGTTGGCTGTGTTTACAACAGCCGACCGTTCTTCTCTTTCAGCGGGGAGCGATCGCGGGTGCCCGGTGGCAATCGGTGCCGCCGGTCCCATGGATCGGCATCCCCGCTGCCTAGTGGAGGCGGTAGCGGCGGCGTGCACTCCCGTGGATCGCCGTACAGGTACGGGGATTTGCACAGCTGAGCCAGCCTGCCGCAGTATATATGTGGCGGGCGGTCGGCAAGTGATTAATGTCAGAGGAGAATGGGCAGACTGGTTCCAGATGGTAGAAAGACAACAGTAATGGCGGCCATACACTATACCAAAAATCGGACGAAATTCAGTCATTTTGACAGTTCGTTCGTTTTTCCGCCAGTTATTGAGCACAAATCGGTTGCGACGTTTTTGAGCCAAAAAAAAACGAAGGACAAGTTTGGAAATTATTATTTTTTTATTGTTTTTACTAATAATGGCGGCGATCTGCGATTTTTATGGGGACTGCGACATCGCGGCTGATAAATCTGACACTTTTTGGGGACCAGTGACACCAATACAGTGATCAGTGCTAAAAAAAAACCTGGCGCCGCGCTCGGATTGCCGTACAGGTGAACGAACGATAAATTAAAAGTTCGATGCGTTTCTCGTCCAATCTGTTTGCATTTGGCATATGTGGAAAAAACAAAAAACAAAACAAAAAACAGATCAATAATAAATAATAAACGATGACGATTTAAATAAATAAATAAATGAACGATTTATCGGTCATTACATGATGGCACGATCGTCCGCTCTCTCAGCCGAGTGTTTATTTTTCGAAAATGAGTTTGAACGATTTTTCGTATAATGTATGGCCAGCATTACTCAAATAAGCACTCGTTACAACCAAGGTATGCAGAATACCATCTCTTAAACACACAACGCATCGAACTTTGAAGCAGATGGGCTACAGCAGCAGAAGACCACGCCGGGTGCCACTCCTGTCAGCTAAGAACAGGAAATTCTCCTTTAGGCCCCTCTCACACTTGTGCGACCTAAAAGTCGGGCGATTTTGCCGTGATTTTACAGCAATTTCTTTTGCTGCGATTTTGACTGGACTTGAAGCAATGTCTATGGACCTCAAAGAGCATCAAATTTGGACCAAAGTAATGCATGGACAACTTGGAAGTCGTTGCAACTTGAAGTCGCACAGATTTGAACGGTACTCATTAGGAATCATGGAGTACGACTTGTCATGTGACTTTGCAGTCCCAAGTCACAGGAGAAGTCGCACAAGTGTGAACGGGGCCTTAAGGGGGCGTGTCCTGTGCCAACATACTTTTGATAATAGGTGTCCCTCATTCCCATCTCAAAAAGTTAATAGTTAGCCCTTGTCTCCTTGACTTGTCATGCGATCTGACATCCTATTGCACTGTTCTTTAAGGCGCCGCTTCGATTTGAAAAAGTAGTTCCTGCACTACTTTTTGGCGATTTTGGGTGCGACTTGCATAGACATCTGGGCGTGAAGCCGCACAGATATCTTCCAAGTAGCACCCGAAGTCACGCTGACATGCAGCTTTGAAATAGTGCGATTTTAGATGAAGTTACACGATTTCAAAGCCGTAGTCCATGTGAACGAGCGGTTAGTGTCAGATTTCCCGCCATATTATCGCAGTCCCGCTATAAGTCGCTGATTGCCGCCATATAAAAAAATAAATAAATAGAAATTCCAGTATATATCCCATAGTTTGTAGATGCAATACATTTCACGTAAACCAATCAATATACGATTATTGGGATTTTCTTTTCTTTTTCTTTTACCCAAAAATTTTAGTTTTTTTTTTTTTTTTTTTTTTTAATTTTCTGTCTTTATTTTTACCAAAAATATGTAGAAGAATGCAAATTGGCCTAAAAGGATGAAAAACGTTGATTTTAAAAATTTGGGGGGAATGTTATATAGCAGAAAGTGAAAAATATTTTTATATTTTTTTTATTTTATTTTATATATATATATATATATTTTTTTTTTTTTTTTCAGATTTGTCGCTCTTTTTTTGTTTATAGCACAAAAAAAAAAAAAAAAAATCGCACAGGTGATCAAATACCACCAAAAGAAAGCTCTGTTTGTAGGGGGAAAATTATATACCTTTCGTTTGGGTACAGCGCCGCACGACTGCACAATTGTCAGGTAAAGTAGCGCAGTGCTGAATAGCAAAAAAAAAAATGGCCAGCTCATGAAGGGGGGGGGTAAATCTTACAGTCAACATTAAAAATATCCCCTGCCCCTCCCCCAGGCTGAGTCTGATGGGGGGCATTAATGCTGCAGCTGGGGAATTGGCCTAATCAGCTCACCTGTGAGTTTCCTGTCCCTGAGGAGGAGATGGAAGCCATGATGCTGCAAAATGTGAGTTCTGTGATTTGGGGTCACTCCTGTGCTGGGGGGGGGGCTATGAGCCGCTCTAGGGTGATGATGTCATAATGCCTTATATGGAAGCTGTCAGGGTGTCTCCTCCTAGCAATGCTGGCTGCCTGGCTGTCTAGAGGCATGGTTGCCACATTCTGACCTGGGATGAATAGGCAGAGTGTTTGTTGTATTGTAGTAATGTGCACCTGGACTTTTATTGCGCTGCCGTAACGCGTAGGGGTGGGTCAATTAGGGCGCATTTCTATCAATGTGGATGTCAGAAGCCTGGCGCCGAATCCATAAAAAACTCTGCAGTTCAGATGCATGCACCCAATTCAAGGGGTTCACATTTGTGACATTTTTTTAGGGCTCATTCACACTAGCAATGGGGGGGGGGCAGTAACGCCCCACGGCTGAACCGTGCTTTTACCACCACCCTGCCACTACCCCCTTTTAGATGAAGAAGATGTACACATGCCACAGTAGGAATTACTGTATATCTCCTGTTGCATTCAAGTGAATAGGGCTGCTCTGTATGTGTTCGTGTGGGGTTCAAGGGGTTAAGTAGACTGTGAGGAGGAGATACAAAGCCTGTCAAGTGCTTTCTGAAGAGTGACCCAAATGCAGGTTGCTCTTCAGAGACCAAAGCTTGTGTTATTGAGCCCCTAGGGGCTTATTCAGACGTGAGGTTAGGACTGCCGCCCCTCCGAAAAAGATTCACGCCTGGATCTCACCGCCTGATTTACCCTCTAAATGCCGACTACTGTGCCACAATTGTGTGCTCCATATATACCCTACCATGCCACAATTGTGTGCCCCATATATACCCTACCATGCCACAATTATGTTCCCTATATATACACACTACCATGCCACAATTGTGTGCCCTATATATACACTACCATGCCACAATTGTGTGCCCTATATATACCCTACCATGCCACAATTGTGTGCCCCATATATACCCTACCATGCCACAATTGTGTGCCCTATATATACCCTACCATGCCACAATTGTGTGCCCCATATATACCCTACCATGCCACAATTGTGTGCCCCATATATACCCTACCATGCCACAATTGTGTTCCCTATATATACACAACCATGCCACAATTGTGTACCCCATATATACCCTACCATGCCACAATTGTGTTCCCTATATATACACTACCATGCCACAATTGTGTGCCCTATATTTACACTACCATGCCACAATTGTGTGCCCCATATATACCCTACCATGCCACAATTGTTTTCCCCATATATATATATATACACTACTGTGCCACAATTGTGTGCCCCATATATATATTAACATGCCACAATTGTGTGCCCCATATATACCCTACCATGCCACAATTGTGTGCCCCATATATACCCTACCATGCCACAATTGTGTTCCCTATATATACACTACCATGCCACAATTGTGTGCCCTATATATACACTACCATGCCACAATTGTGTGCCCCATATATACCCTACCATGCCACAATTGTTTTCCCCATATATATATATATATATATACACTACTGTGCCACAATTGTGTGCCCCATATATATATATTAACATGCCACAATTGTGTGCCCCATATATACCCTACCATGCCACAATTGTGTGCCCCATATATACCCTACCATGCCACAATTGTGTTCCCTATATATACACTACCATGCCACAAGTGTGTGCCCTATATATACACTACCATGCCACAATTGTGTGCCCCATATATATATTACCATGCCACAATTGTGTGCCCCATATAAATATTACCATCCCAAAATTGTGTGCCCCATATATAGATTACCATGCCACAATTGTGTGCCCCATATATAGATTACCATGCCACAATTGTTTGCCCCATATATATACTACCGTGCCACAATTGTTTGCCCCATAGCAGTGCTGTGACAAAGTTATTGAGAGCCCGGGGCGACCATGCCAAACTGCACCCCCCCCCCCCCAAGATGTATAGGTATAACCCCACTGCTAAAGTCCCATTCCAACACAAACACCCCCTCAATCCCCCCCTTCGAGCACAAATCTTTCCCCCCCCCCCAAATCCCCTAGCTAAGATGCCCCCTAAAAAAAAATCACCCATCCCAACACAAATACACCCTCAATCCCCCCCCCCCTTCGAAAACATCCATCCCGGCCCCAAATCCCCAAGCTCAAATGCCCCAATCCCCCAAAAAATCACCCATCCTGACACCAATCCCCCTCAATCCCCCCCCCTTCCTAGCACAAATCTTTGCCCCCACCCACCCCCAAAAAAATCACCCATAGATGTACATTAGACACGTTCGGTATAGTTAGGTTGAAAAAAGCCACCAGTCCATCTAACTCAAACAAAAAAACAACCAACCAAAGAAAACGTAGTGGCATAACATTGCGGGCACAGCTTCTCTACAGCCACGAGCGTCAGCCAGGTGGTCAGGGAACAGAACTGTAAGGCTCAGTTTATACTGCAGCAGCCCCAAAGTTGTGCGACTTGCTTGCCACTTCCTTGCGATTTCCATGCAACTTTTGTGATTTAACATTGCAGTGTATGGCAGAAAAGTAGGAACCCTTTTTTTTTTTTTTTTCTGTGATTCGAGTTGCATTGACTACCCAATTGCCTACCTGTCACTTGTGCTGGTAATCGGAGCATTGATTGCCAGTGCAGACCCTTGGGGGTTGCCACTAGAGCCACCAGGCATTGCCCACCCATGGCCACCAGGGATGCCAACAGTGCCCTCCTCATCAGTGCCTGTCAGTGCCCTCCTCATCAGTGCTTACCAGTGCAGGAAAAAACGTATTTATTTATTTACAAAATTTTATAACATAAACAAAAAACGTTTTTTGTTTTTTTCCAAATGTTTTGGTCTTTTTTTATTAAGGCTACATTCACATGTCAGCGTAGCGATTGCGGGCAGAATAACCGCGATCCGCAAATCATTGCAAATCGCGGGACGCCTGTGCATTGCCTCTGATTTGCAATAGCACCCCAAACGCTGTGCGATGTTGCCGCAATTTCCGCCTGCCGAATCGCGGTAACATCGCGCAAAAAAAAAACGCATGACGCCCAAAAAAGGCACAAGAGCTTCTTTGGGGCGTCATGCGTCCCGCGATTTTTTTTTTTTGCGCGATGTTACCACGATTCAGCAGGCGGAAATCGCGGGCAACATCGCACAGCGTTTGGGGTGCTATTGCAAATCACGGGCAACGCACAGGCGCCCCGCGATTTGCAATGATTTTCCGGATCGCGGGCAGAATCGCGGTGATTCTGCCCGCAATCTCTACGCTGACATGTGAACGGAGCCTAAGCAAAAAAGAAAAAACACAGAGGTGATCAAATACCACCAAAAGAAACCTCTGTTTCTACATCAATTTGGTTTAGGTACAGTGCTGCATGACCGCGCAATTGTCATTCAAAATGCAACAGCGCTAAAAGCGGAAAATTGGCCTGGGCAGGAAGGGGGTGAAAGTGCCCGCTATTGAAGTGGTATAAATGATGTCTGCCGGGAGTTCAGCTTTAAGGACGGCTTGCAGTGGAATGATCCTAATTATGAGTCTGAGATGGAATTCATCGTTTTTCTTCGGTTCCAGCGCCGTCCTCCCCGTCTCTCTCTCTCTGAGGCCCCTCTGGCTGTGACGCGGGGGGTTTGGGGGGGTCCAGCGCTCCGGCCCGTCTTTATCTCCAACATCTGTCTCTGGCTCCTCTTCAGCTCCCTCTGAGCCATTTCCATGACATGCGAGGCTCACGCTGCTCCGGCCGCGATGAACGCACAGACCGCATTTGTCCTGTAGAGTGAGTTGTCATGCAGCCTGGGATCAGTGGGGGGGACACAGGACAATCTGTAACAGAACAAGGCCGCTTCCTGCCTGGCTGCCCACATTCTGTTTGTTTGCAGCGTCACCGCGTAACGCCGCCGCCTCCTCCTTTGTTCTATCCGGCAGGACCGACGGGTGAATGTGCCGCGGTAAAAAAAATTACGTCCTCAGCTGTCTTCATTACAGTACAGAAAAACCCATCGCTAAAATCTCATTGAAGATTCACCACGTCCTATGAAGGGCTCATTCACACCAGACGCAGCGGAATGCGTTTATAAACGCATAGACAGTATAGAGTCCGAAAACAAAGTTCCTTATATGGGCATCGTTCATACCAGTGCAGGGAAAAAAGTACAGCAAGCTGCAATTCTTTGCACCATAAATGTATGATGTCATCAGTCTGCTGCAGGCAGGGGGAAGCATTTCCTCAGTCTCCCCTCCCCCAGTGATCAGACTGTACATTGTAACTTTGTGGGGAGAGGACGCATTTCCTCAGTATCCCCTCCCCCAGTGATCAGACTGTACATTGTAACTTTGTGGGGGGAGGAAGCATTTCCTCAGTCTCCCCTCTCCCAGTGATCAGACTGTACATTGTAACTTTGTGGGGGGAGGAAGCATTTCCTTAGTCTCCCCTCCTCCAGTGATCAGACTGTACATTGTAACTTTGTGGGGGGAGGAAGAGTCATTTCCCCAGTCTCCCTCCCCCAGTGATCAGACTGTACATTGTGCCTTTGTAGAGGAGGAAGCATTTCCTCAGCCTCCCCTCCCCCAGTGATCAGACTGTACATTGTAACTTTGTAGAAGGAGGAGGAAGCATTTCCCCTCCCCCAGTGATCAGACTGTGCATTGTAACTTTATGGGTGGGAGGAAGCATTTCCTCAGCCTCCCCTTCCCCAGTGATCAGACTGTACATTGTAACTTTGTAGAAGGAGGAGGAACATTTCCTCAGTCTCCATTCCCCAGTGATCAGACTGTACATTGTAACTTTGTGGGGGGAGGACGCATTTCCTCAGTATCCCCTCCCCCAGTGATCAGACTGTACATTGTAACTTTGTAGAATGATGAGGAAGCATTTCCTCAGTCTCCCCTCCCCCAGTGATCAGACTGTACATTGTAACTTTGTAGGAGGAGTCATTTCCTTAGTCTCCCCTCCCCCAGTGATCAGACTATACATTGTAACTTTTTTTGGGGGGGGGGGGGAGGAAGCATTTCCCCAGTCTCCACTCCCCCAGTGATCAGACTGCACATTGTAACTTTTTTTTTTTGGGGGGGGGAGCATTTCCTCAGTCTCCCCTCCCCCAGTGATCAGACTGTACATTGTAACCTTGTAGAAGGAGGAGGAAGCATTTCCTCAGTCTCCCTTCCCCAGTGATCAGACTGTACCCCCAGTGATCAGACTGTACATTGTAACTTTGTAGAAGGAGAAGGAAGCATTTCCTTAGTCTCCCCTCCCCCAGTGATCAGACTGTGCATTGTAACTTTATGGGTGGGAGGAAGCATTTCCTCAGCCTCCCCTTCCCCAGTGATCAGACTGTACATTGTAACTTTGTAGAAGAGGGAGGAAGCATTTTCCTCAGTCTCCCCTCCCCCCGGTGATCAGACCGTACATTGTAACTTGAGATGGAATAAATACCTGGAAGGGTCACCCTGACACATCACTGAGCATGCTGCATTGACATTCAATGATGATGACCGGTCCACTTTAGAACCGTAAAACCCAGCAGGCGTGGCGATCCCAGGGACAAACGCCACGTCCCGTGCTGCCATTGGCCTTCCTCATGGCCATTCTTTGCTGGATTTATCTAATATTTCTAATAAGTGGGTTGGAGTGATAATTGCACGGAGCGGGGAGGGGACACCACCAAGGCTTTAGATAAGGATCGCGGGGAGCGGCCCCTTCTGTCCGGATCGGTTTCAGATCGGTTTTAGGGAGAACAATGCGTCTATTCTTCCCGAGCAAAATGAGACGTTCCATGCGTGGGGGAGGGGGGGTGCTACCTGCTAATTCAGCTGAAATCTTTATTCATCCTCTTTACTGATGTCGCCGGTGCATTGAAGCGCACTCAGTCCGCGTCCCGTCCAATGCAAACACTGATCAGTCTAATCTCCTCTTATTAGGAGTGCTGATTGGAGGAAAGTGCTCCCGGCCTTCTGTCCTTCTCTCTATTATAAAGCCCAACCTAAGTTGGGGAAAAATAAAAATGTCTTGGATAGCGTGGGAAAGACTTAAAATTTCTCCCAGTGACCCCCATTGGGGACATTTTCTCTCACTTCCTGCCTCAGTGACACCCATCCAGAAAACGAGGGGTAGTGGTTGTCAACAGGCCAGGAAGGCATAGAGAGCGATGAAAACATCGCCAGGAGTTGTAAAGCTTCCCCACGTTACTACAAATGTGTTATTATGTTTCTTTTTCATGTAATTATGATTGGGAGTGGCAGGTTTTAGGGCCCATTCACATATGCGGCTTGTCATGCGACTTTGGACATGACAAGCACAAAGCCTATTGGTTTGCAACGCCACCCATTCAGATCCGTGCGTCTTAAAGTCGCAGCATTTTTTAAAAGGTGCCCTGCCCTACGTCGGTGCGACTTTTCAGTCCAGAGAGTGTAAAGTCACGCTCCAAAGACGCACTAGAGCTTGTTCGACTTTGGAGACGCGCCAATGTGAATGGAGTCTTATGGTCATCTGTGCCTCTGATGGGGAGATTTGCCCCATCCTTGGTGTCAGTGGGAGGAATAGTGCCCCATCCTTGGTGTCAGTGGGAGGAATAGTGCCCCATCATTGGTGTCAGGGGGAGGAATACTCCCCCATCATTGGTGTCAGGGGGAGGAATAGTGCCCCATCATTGGTGTCAGGGGGAGGAATAGTGGCCCATTGATTGGTGTCAGAGGGAGGAATAGTGCCCCATTGATTGGTGTCAGTGGGAGGGAATGGTGCCCCATCATTGGTGTCAGTGGGAGGAATGGTGCCCCATCATTGGTGTCAGTGGGAGGGAATGGTGCCCCATCATTGGTGTCAGTGGGAGGAATGGTGCCCCATCATTGGTGTCAGTGGGAGGAATGGTGCCCCATCATTGGTGTCAGTGGGAGGAATGGTGCCCCATCATTGGTGTCAGTGGGAGGAATGGTGCCCCATCATTGGTGTCAGTGGGAGGGAATGGTGCCCCATCACTGGTGTCAGTGGGAGGAATGGTGCCCCATCATTGGTGTCAGTGGGAGGGAATGGTGCCCCATCATTGGTGTCAGTGGGAGGGAATGGTGCCCCATCATTGGTGTCAGTGGGAGGGAATGATGCCCCATCACTGGTGTCAGTGGGAGGGAATGATGCCCCATCACTGGTGTCAGTGGGAGGGAATGGTGCCCCATCACTGGTGTCAGTGGGAGGGAATGGTGCCCCATCACTGGTGTCAGTGGGAGGGAATGATGCCCCATCACTGGTGTCAGTGGGAGGGAATGATGCCCCCAGAGCTGGTTTAGCACCTAAGATTGTTCCTATGCTATATGGCCAAAGGTTTGAGGGCACCTAACCATTACACCTTTATGAGATTGATGGGGATTCCTTTCCCTCCCCCTATGGCCAATAATATGGAGTTGCCAGCCTTTTTGGCTATACCATCCTCCACTCTTCTAGGAAGACCTTTCCACACATTTATTTTGTTTTTGGGGAAGTCTGCGGGAACTTGTACCTATTGGCAGAGATGTATAGTAACTAAGTAGAACTACTTCACTACTGTACTTAAGTACCGAAATGCGGTATCTGTACTTTCCTAGAGTATAATTTTTTTCTCCTACTTCCACTTTTACTTCACTACATTTTTTCGATGATTTCAATACTTCTACTCCGATATTTTTTTTTTTTTTTGTGCTGCATAGTTACTCGTTACATTTATAAAAATTACCACTGCCAGAACAGTAGATGGAAGGTTTCATGAAGCTCAAAACATGTGTATCATCCGCGCATACGAAAATAAATGCTACTGTATGTATAAATAAAAGCTGCATTTGAAATAATAAAAAACAATATGATGTTCAAACTTTTGACTTCTTTCTTTAATAACTACATAACGCAGTACTGGTACTTTTACTTTCAGTACTTGAGTAGCAAAATTTTTTTAAAAAAACTACTTGCAATACTTAAGTACAAAAAATGTTGAATACTTTAGTACTTCTACTCAAGTCACTTTTTGATCCAACACTTCCACTTCTACTCATGTCACTTTTTGATCGAGCACTTGTACTTTTACTCAAGTATGGGTTTTCAGTACTTTATAAAACTCTGCCTATTGGTGAGGTCAGTTACTGATGTCGGATTAGAAGACCTGGCTGACAGTCAAGGGTTTCGGTTCATCCCGAAGTATCAGTAGGGTTATGGTCGGGACTTTTGAGTTCCTCCAATCTTCTGGTAAGACTTTCTATAACATTTTGGAGGGTGTCTTCGGGAACCTGTACCTATTTGTGAGGTCTGGTACTGAAGTTGCATGAGAAAACCTGGCTCACATATCCCGCCTCACGTTGGGCACCAATTAAAAGACCTGGCTCACAATTGGCAATCCAGTTCCTCCTGAAGGTAATCAGTAGGATTATGGTTAGAACTCTTTGGGCTCTTTCACACGGGCGGTCCGATCAGATCCGCATGTCAGTTTTTTAGGCGGATCTGATCGGATCCTCCATGCAGCTCTATGGGGCAGCGGGTGTCAGCGGAGACACCTCCGCTGACACCCGCTGCCATCCGCATCCGATCCTGTGCGTGAAATCTGGACGGATGGAAACCCTATTTTTCCATCCGTTCAGTAATCGGATCGGATCTGATGAGAGCGGACAAGCGGTCCGCTCTCATCCGATCCCCCATAGAGGCAGCGGGCAGCTGAGACATCTCCCTCTCCGCTCTGCAAGCGGAGACGGAGCTGTCATCCGCCCGGCTCAGCGGGGATCGCGGATCGATCCCCGCTGAGCAACACGGATCCGCCTACGGAGCGGACCGTGTGAAAGAGCCCTTTGAGTTCCTGCAGATTTTGGAGGATGTCAGTGGAAAAAAAAAAACCTGGCTCACAATTGGCATTCTCTGGGCAGGACACTCGAGTTCTTCCACTCCACACTGGTCAACCATGTTCTTATGGATCTGGGTTGTAGTTTGGAGAGTTGTCCATAGTTCGGTCATCGATTGAACGCTTACCGTTCTTCTCGAATTTTTGCCTGGTCCTGGAACACCATGAAACTTTTCTTTTTAGCCTAATTTGTCACGTTTTTGGAGTAGGTCCGGCATCACATCGGCTGACACATTGCGCTTTAAAATACTTTACGCAGACTTGTATAAAGTACTCAAAATTTCTACTTGAGTAAAAGTAAAAGTGCTTGATCAAAAAGTGACTTGAGTAGAAGTGGAAGTGCTCGCAGAAAAAGTTACTTAAGTAGAAGTACTAAAGTATTCAACATTTTTTTTACTTAAGTATTGCAAGTAGTTTTTTCAAAAAAATTGCTACTTAAGTACTAAAAGTAAAAAGTACCAGTAGTTTTGAAAAAAAATTTCTACTCAAGTACTGAAAGTAGAAGTACAAGTACTGTGTTATGTAGTTATTAACGAAAGAAGTCAAAAGTTTGAACATCATATTGTTTTTTATTATTTCAAATGATTTATTCAAATGATTAACCTGTGTTTGTTTAGTAGTTTCTTGATGCACTTTAAGCGCTGTAGCACCATTTATTTGTTTGTTTCATATTTTCTTTTTATTGGAAAGATTTGGTATAGCAGCTTTTATTATACACAGCCTTTATTTTCCTATGCGCTGATTTACAAATGACATTATACACATTTTTTGAGCTTTATGCAACCTGCCATCTACTGTTCTGACAGTGGTAATTTTTTTAAAAGTAACGAGTAACTATGCAGCACAAAAAAAAAATACTTGAGTAGAAGTATCGAAATCATCGAAAAAAATGTAGTGAAGTAAAAGTAGAAGTAGGAGAAAAAAATTCTACTCTAGGAAAGTACAGATACCGCATTTCGGTACTTAAGTACAGTACTTAAGTAGTTCTACTTCGTTACTACACATCTCTGACTTTACGGCACTCCTGAAGAAGACGTTCGATCCCTCCTGTGAGGCGATTTTCATCTCGGTTGGAATTGCTTCATGTTTTCGGAAAATGATTTTCATTTTGCAACTTTCACATCAGCAGGAAACCCGAAATGTCATGTTTTGGAAGCTCCTTGTCTTTAGTCCTCTGCATGGACGCATTATCATCCCCCTCCTCCTGTGCTGAAACCAGAGAGATGCATTGATTTCCATAATGATGCTTGGAGAGAACACAGGCAGACCGGACAGTTAGACTAGGTTCACATCTTTGCGGTTGGCACAGTTTTGCGTTTTTGAACACGCGTTTTTGCAGAGCCCCAGACCCAAAGCACCCCCCCCCCCTTCCCATATGTTGAGGTCATGTGGCTTAGTACAGTGCGTGAAGAAGGGGGTTCTCACTTCTTTCCTCCTTTCCTGGCCTGCCGGGCTGCATGCTCAGATAAGGCCCCTTTCACACTCGTACACCCTGAAAGTTGCACGACTTGGATGCGACGTGAAGCGATGCTTGTGTAATCTTGAGGTCTATGGACGTTATGTTGCATCAAAGTCGGACTAAAGTAATGTAGGGACTACTTTGGGGTCACTGCGACTTGAAGTCGCACAGATGCGAATGGTACTCATTGGAAATCATGGAGTACGACTTGTCATGTGACTTTGCAGTCCCAAGCCACAGGACAAGTCGCACAAGTGTGAAAAGGGCCTAAGAATCTGGTATGGATTTTGGGGGGGGGGGGCCACAATACCTTTTTTTTTTTTTTTTTTTTTTTTTTTTTTTTTCTTTGTTTTGGCTTGGGGTTCCCCTTTTAAATTAATACCAAACCCCAAAAGGCCTGGTATAGATTGGGGGGAGGGGGTGGGGGCCTGGTATAGATTGGGGTGGGGGCCTGGTATAGATTGGGGAGGGGGAGGGGGAGGGGGTGGGGCCCTGATATAGATTGGGGAGGTGAGACCACACTTTTTTTTTTTTTTCACTTTTCATTCTTTACATTTCACAGACAGATGATTGGTTAAGGACGCTCTGGCTGCCTGCACCTTGACAACTGGTTATTAACAGTTTGAGGGGGTGGGGGGCCTGTAAAAATGCATAAAAAATGCAACACTTGGTGCAGGTCCATTGACATCTATTACACGCAAAACACAATCTGCTGCAGGGGGAAAAAAAGTCCCTGACCATTTCCAGAAAGTTGCTGAAAAAAACGCATAGATGTGAACCTTTCCTATGGGAAACCATGGTAAATGGGCCTGTGGTGCATTTCTGCAAAACGCATAGGTGTGAACCTTTACTATAGGAAACCATGTTAAATGACCTGTAGTGCGTTTCTGTAAAACGCATTAAAAAATGCATAGATGTGAACCTTTCCTATAGGAAACCATGTTAGATGGCCTGTACTGCGTTTCTACAAAATGCATTAAACACATAGGTGTAAACCTTTCTTATAGGAAACCATGATAAATGCCCTGTAGTGCGCTTCTGCCAAATGCATTAAACGCATGGATGTGAACCTTTCCTATAGCAAACCATGTTAAATGACCTGTAGTGCGCTTCTGCAAAACTCATTAATAAAAACGCATCCTCCTACAAAGTTACAATGTACAGTCTGATCACTGGGGAAGGGGAGACTGAGGAAATGCTTTCTCCTGGCTGCAGCAGATGACATCACTTCAGCCTAGGCAGAGTCAGTGTCTGAAGCTCAAAGATGGTTTTCTACTGCTAGAGCCTGGATCTTCTCTGATAAAAGATTCGGTTTCTGTACATCGTTGAACTTTGTCATCAGGAATGGTCGGGTTGATGCAGGAGCGGTTGCTGTGAGCGGTTTTGATTGGATGAAATATGGTTGATTTGAAAATGGAGACCTTTTGTTGCTTCCATCCTCCATCCCTTCCTGCATGAACAGAAAATGGGTCAGAATATTCAGATGTCCATCTCTTCCACAAATGGTTTTTCGATCCTCCAAGGAATAGTTTTGTGTCTTTGGGATGAACGCGGATAATTTGTAGAGAGCCGTCCAATGTCAGGTGTGCGGGGAGGGGGAGGAGCTCCGGCTGAACAGACAGTGGATTCTGTGTCTGCCAAGAAGCGCGGAGCATCCTAGGTGGTCAGAATCTAGGATTACATATCTGTTTGGGGTCAGGCTGTGCGCTTCCTATCCCCGCAGGTTACATCCTGCTCTCTCCAATCTCTGCCTCTTAATTCTGAGGAACCCAGTGTGAATTGTACCGGATTGAGGCTTGGAGGGTCCAGAAGGCTCTTCTGACTTTTCTGAATTGTGAAACTTTTGGTGTGATCAGGTATCCAATCCAACATTCCAAAAAAACAAATTTTAAAGGTGAAGAACATTAAAGTGGCTTGGTGTGACCGCGCTGTGCCTGTATGACGGGCCCTGGGATGGACGGAGTGGTCTTGTTTGGTATCAATGTATAAAGGTGTGAAATGAAAACGTTACTTCGAAATAAGTAACAGAGATGGGCAATGAGGGGGAGAATCGGCTTGTATACGATATTGGTCATAAATGGTCATAAAATCCACATGGTTGGGTTGAGGTGTCTCTTTAGTGAAGGTTACTGGTAATCCTCCATCATACAAAGACCTTGTAGACAACTGTGCTCTTCCAATCATGTGGTGACATTTGGGTGAAGACCAGAGACATCACTGGAACCTTTAGAGCCCCAGTGGAAGAAACCATGAAGGCCTTATTTCCTTCTGTTGGTTCCGGGGGGGCCGTTTCCTTCCGTTCCGTTGTTCTGGGGGGGCCCGTTCCCTTTCCGTTTGGTTCTGGGGGGGTGTTTCCTTCTGTTCCGGGAGGGGGGGGCCCGTTTCCTTCTGTTGGTTCCGGGAGGGGGGCCCGTTTCCTTCTGTTGGTTCTGGGGGGGGCCCGTTTCCTTCCGTTTGGTTCCGGGGGGGGCCCGTTTCTTTCCGTTGGTTCCGGGGGGGGCCCGTTCCCTTTCCGTTGGTTCCAGGGAGGGGGGGCCCGTTTCCTTCTGTTGGTTCCGGGAGGGGGGGCCCGTTTCCTTCTGTTGGTTCCGGGAGGGGGGCCCGTTTCCTTCTGTTGGTTCCGGGAGGGGGGGCCCGTTTCCTTTCCGTTGGTTCCGGGGGGGGGCCTGTTCCCTTTCCGTTGGTTCCGGGGGGGCCTGTTCCCTTTCCGTTGGTTCCGGGGGGGGGCCTGTTCCCTTTCGTTGGTTCCGGGGGGGGGCCCGTTCCCTTTCAGTTGGTTCCGGGGGGGGCCCGTTCCCTTTCCGTTGGTTCCGGGAGGGGGCCCCGTTCCCTTTCCGTTGGTTCCGGGAGGGGGGCCCGTTCCCTTTCCGTTGGTTCCGGGAGGGGGGCCCATTCCCTTTCCGTTGGTTCCGGGGGGGGCCCATTCCCTTTCCGTTGGTTCCGGGGGGGGGCCCATTCCCTTTCCGTTGGTTCCGGGGGGGGGGCCCGTTTCCTTCTGTTGGTTCCGGGAGGGGGGCCCGTTTCCTTCCGTTGGTTCTGGGGGGGGGGCCCGTTTCCTTCCGTTGGTTCTGGGGGGGGGCCTATTTTCTTCCGTTGGTTTCCAGGCTGGCCGTTTCCTTCCGTTGGTTCTGGGGGGGCCCGTTTCCTTCCATTGGTTTCGGGGAGGCCGTCTCCTTCTATCGTTACCCCCCCCCATGGGGACCATTTACTTCCTCGGTCACCCCCGGGGGTCCTTTGCAACCCCCCCCCCCCCCCACACACACACACACATGGTGGAGGAATGTCGGGGTTCGGTCGTGTGTGTGTGTGTGTGTGTGTGTGTGTGTGTGTGTGTGTGTGTGTGTGTGTGTGTGTGTGTGTGTGTGTGTGTGTGTGTGTGTGTGTGTGTGTGTGTGTGTGTGCGTGCGTAAAAAAAATAAATAAAAAAAAATAACTTTTAAAAATGTGGCATTTTTGAAATTTGGGTGCCCTGCCTATAGAAGATTGTACAGTCAGGTTGTATAGTGTAAAGCCCCGTACACACGTGCAGATTGTTGGCCGAAAAGATTCGGCCGACGACCGATCGGCCAATTTTCGGCTTGTTAGTATGATGCTTCCGACAGCCGACAGCGCACTTTCGGCCGAACAGAATCTGTCGTGCAAGCATTAACATTTTTGTAGACCGACACCAGAACGGCCGATTGTTCGCCAGTCAGTACAGAATTTTGGCCGACAGACAACAGATTTGCAAGACTGGGCATGCTCAGAAAAGAAAAAAGACAAGGAAAGTTAACCATCACATGACATCACTTCTGCAGTCGGCTGTTGTTGGCCGACAAAATTCGTGTGCAGTCTTTTGCAGTTTTCAACAGACACGACAGCCCTGGACAAAAGAGCCGGACGATCGGTACGTGTGTACGGGGCTTTAGGCTCACTTCCGGAGTCATTATCTGATTGGTTGACATAGTGGAACTCTTGGTGTAAGGACCAGTTCACACCATAGAAATGCAGTCCGGATGCCCTTCGGATGCTTTTTTGCATGCACGTTTTTTACGTGTTTTTAATGCGTTTTTGATGCATTCCAGTGCATTTGCCCCCCCTCTTTTTCTTCACCTTAAATAAGGACATGTGCATTTTTTTAATGCGTTTTACCACCTCCCAATACAGTTCAGGGCAGAAAAATCCAGCATGTTCTACTCCCTTTTTTTTTTTCTGGAACGCACTGAAACGGATCGCACCGGTGTGAACTATGCCATTGAAAACCATATAACCTACCAGGGGCGGCCTGTCCATTGGGGGCACAGGGTTCTGTCTGGCCCCTAATCTACATGCAGGGCGCCGGACGCAAGAATTCCAATTTTTTTTTTTTTTTTTTTTAAGCCAGTGATTAGAGCCAGAGGCTCTACTAATAGGCTTCAAAAAAGGGTGGGCCAGTTGTGTGACAATAGCGAATGAATATTCTCCTGGCCAATCAGGATGCGGATCTTGAGACATGTTTCCCGATTGGCAGGAAGGAGAAGCCATGCCATTGGCCGAGGAGGAAGGAGACGCAGCAGACCGAGCGAGGGGGGGGGGGGTGGAGCCGCCGCCGCTGCTGCTGACTGCTGAGACGCAGGAGACCGAGCGAGGGGGGAAGCCGCCGCCGCTGCTGCTGACTGCCAAGATGCAGGAGACCGAGCGAGGGGGGAAGCCGCCGCTGCTGCTGACTACAGAGACGCAGGAGACCGTCGAGGGGGGGAGCCGCCGCTGCTGCTGACTACCGAGACGCAGGAGACCGTCGAGGGGGGGAGCCGCCGCTGCTGCTGACTACCGAGACGCAGGAGACCGTCGAGGGGGGGAGCCGCCGCTGTTGACTGCCTG
>NC_138778.1:19867016-19961802 GCF_965119305.1 Pelophylax lessonae | reverse complement strand
CTGACTGCCGAGACGCAGGAGACCGAGTGGGGGGGGGGGGGGAGCGCCCGCCGGCCGCTGCTGCTGACTGCCGACTGCCCTCCACATGTCCATGGTGAGTGAGCTGGCGACCGGTGTGTGGCTGGTGTAGCCCTTCATGGCGCCGCCCCCCCCCCCCCCCCCCCCCCCCCAGCCCATGAAGCATCAGCCGCCACTGTAACCTACTATCCATGTGTTTTTGATGCAGAAAAAAAAATGCACTGGACTGCGTCTGTTGTGAACTTGCCCTAAGGCTGGTGTCATTTAGGGCCCCATGTTACATTGGCCCGTGTCACATTGGCTTGCTGCATCCAGTTGCCTATGCTGTTCTATGGATGGTGTGAATAGGTTCACAATAACGCCAGAGTCTGCTGAATCGCTATTCTGTCTAATACATGGTGGATTTTTTTTCTTTTGTAGCGCTGCAGGGGCCCGGGTGATAATTACGCCCTGACTCATTATCTCCCGTGCCCGTGAACACTTTGCACAGTCTATAATTACACCGGATAAACAAACAGGGAGAAAATTTCTCCAGGCCTGTGCGCCCGAGCGCTCCGGAGCTGGAATCTGAGGTGAGAGATACGTGGAAACAGGCCGATGATTGATACGCGGAAACCAGGGGCTGATAAGGATTTTGGAAAGGCCTCCGGCAGCCCGGGCACCGTGCCACCCTACAGGTGTGTGAGAGTCTCTCCGACAGAGTCTTTCATCTGCCTCCTGACTGGGAGAAAACTGCATGTATTCTGATAAAGTCACATCCTCCTACAACGCAGAATAAATCAAATGCCGTCTATGTATTAAAGGAGATGTACGGGGAAAGTTCGCTTGGCTGTACATCTCCTATGGATCACAGGAGTGCAGTTCATTCTGCACTCCTGTGACCCGTTTTCAGCAAACAGCGGGCTGAAGTTCGCTCTCGCTGACGTCACAGATGCCGGTTTCAAGGCACCGCGTCATCACGACCACTGAGTTGGGATACACCAGGTGCCTGGACTGCCACCTGAATCAGCCTCTCAGCGAGCCATTGAAAGCCTGAGCTGGCTGGTCCCTGCCCCTCCACAGCCAGCGCTCCAATGAGCAAGGAGGGGCAGAGCGGAGAGCGGTGACTGACCGGCAGCAGCTCTCTGCTCGCGGAGCTGTCAGAACCGAGCGTTCAGTGATGCTCGTTCGCTGGGTTCTCAGTGTAGAGGCGCTGGGGGACAGATGCTACATCCACCTAGGTAAGGGTAAATGGGGGGGGGGGGGGGGAGATAATCCAATACCTCTCTTCTAAATGCTGACCTATAGGCAGGAGGGGCACCTGCCCTGGGCACTGTACTATCATGTGAGATGGAGTGTGCCACAAGGCGATTTTGGGCTAAATGTGTTGGGAAGACAGAACTTGTTTATGGGGGGGGGGGGGGCAGCAGGACATAAAAAAAATTTCTAGGAGGGAAAATTTAGAATAGAGGAGTGGTGTTTTTAAGGGGAATTTGTGTTGGCGGGGGTATTTTGTGCTAGTAGGGGGGGATTTAGGGGGATTGCACTAGAAAAGATGATATGGTAGAGGGGGGAGGGGGATTTTTTTTGGGGGGGGTAGCTGTGCTAGGCTAGGAAATTTGTTGTTGGGGGGGGGTTGGAGTAGGAGGAGAGGTTATATAGCACAAATCCCCCCCCCCCCCCCAAAAAAAAAATTACCTCGCCTAGCACAGATCCTCTAGCATTCAAATGGATTGGCTCCCGCTGCTGTCAATTAATTCCTGTGACACGGGAGTAGGGGGCGGGGACAAATCCCACTGTCTGTGTCAATGGGCGTAGTAGTGGGACTCGGGAGCGAGCCTGCATGGGTGCCCCAAGGAAAACCGCTCTCCCTGGGGGCACCCACTGAAGAGGAGGAGCCTGGAGCACAGTGGACCCCAGGAGAGGAGGATCTAGGCTGCTCTGTGCAAAACCATTACACAGAGTAGGTAAGTATAACATGTTTATTTTAATACAAAAAAAGGTTTACAACCACTTTAACTTCTGATCAATAGGCTAATAAGGTCAGCACCCAACAGTTATGTAGCGCACCATGACAGCATATTCACCTGGGCACAAAGTCCGGCTCCCGCTACTCTTTGTGCGCCGCCTGCCGCCATCCGCCTCCCATAAGCCTCTCGGTCCCGACAACTGAGGACTGAGTCTGGAGCTCAGGGGAGCATCACAGGATCATTCTGCCAGGGAAGGCAGTGGGCAGTAGTGGCAGCAGTCCGGGACGCATTGAGCAACAACATGCGAAGCTACATGTGCCTGAAAATAAAAAAAAGGTCCCTCCACTGCTCTCACCATCACAAAATTACCCCCTAAACTAGTAGGAGTGGGGGGTGTAATTTAGAAAGCCCTAAATCCTGCATAAATGAACTGTAAAGCTGCCTGCCCCCCACCCCCCAGTTGACCAGTTGTACTCAGGGCCGGTGCTAGACTGTTTTACGCCCTAGGCAAGATCAGCTACTTGCGCCCCCCCAAAAAAATAAAAAATAAAAAGGGAAGGGGTTAAAAACTGCTCTATGTCATATCCAGTGACCCTGATCTGATGGTTCCTCCATGTAATGCTGTCATACCCAGTGATCCCAATGTTCCTCTATGTCACATCAGGGGTCCCTGATGTTCCTCCATGTCATACCCGGAGACCCTGATGTTTTTCCATGTCACACCTGGGGACCCTGATGTTACTCCATGTCACTGGGCACCCTGATGTTCCTCCATGTCCCACCTGGGGACCTCAATCCCCCATGGCACACCCAGGGTTTCCAATTCCTCATGGCACACCTGGTGACCCCAAACCCATTACACTTGTGACCCCTCTCCCCCATGTCACACCTGGTGACTCAGATTCCCCATGGCATACCTGGTGACCGCAATTCTCTTTCACACCAGGGATACTCCATGTCACACGCAGGGACCCTGATTCCCTGGACACTAACTGGGCGGTATGAAGAGAGTGGCCTGCACTCTGCCCTCCTTCACCATGATCCTGCTTATTCCTTCTCCCAGGATGCTCCTCTCCTGGACCACAGTGCTCACCACAGCTCCTATCGGCTCCTGGTGGAGGGAGAAGTAGCAGTCAGAGAGCTCCGCACCTCCTTCATCACCAACATCCTCAGACCATTCCGTTGCCTCATCGCTTCTGCTCCAGTAAAGGTGCCGCCCTCCAGTGCCAAGCTCCGGCTCAGGTTCAGCTCTCCTCCACTCCCTGCTTAATACCGACCCAGGGAAATGAATGGCTGCCCACCAGCTCAGATTAGAGAGTCACTTTCCGCCCAGGGATTAGGCCGCTCAGCTCCAGACGAAGAGGATCAGTATGCAGCTAGCACTCCGGTGGGATCCTTTCCTGCCCCTTGGGGCTCCCCCAACAATGGTGGAAAGCCAGGGCCTGGTAGTTCTGCCACTGCCCCAGACACCTGGCATCTTCCTCTGTCCCTTCTTCCTCCCCCACTGCCGCCCCTTTCCTCAGCTTACAAGGATCATTCATGATGGAGCGTGAGTGCTGACTCGTGGCTGCGCCCCTAGGTGGCAATGCGCCCTAGGCGGCTGCCTAGTTTGCCTAGTGGAAGCACCGGCCCTGGTTGTACTGCCTTATCAGTGGCCCTAAAATTGACTACCATAAATTTCTTTGTATGAGAGATCTCCAGAACTGGCAACAGTATTCTAAATGAGGTCTAAGGAAAGATCTATTTAGAAGAATCAGGGCTTCGTCCTCCTTCTGGTGATCTCTCTACTGATGAAAGGGTCTACAGTATATAGACGAATCGGAACCTCCGTCCTGCTGGTGATCCCTCCTATTGATAAAAAGATCTATATATAGAGGAATCAGGATCTCCTTCCTCCCGCTGGGGACCTCTCTAATGATCTAAAGATCTATATAGAGAAATCAGGACCTCCTTCCTCCTCCTGGTGATCCCTCTAGAGATATAAAGATCTATATAGAGGAATCAGGACCTCCTTTCTTCCTGCGGTGATCCCTCTAGTGATATAAAGATCTATACAAAGGAATCAAGACCTCCTTCTCCTGCTGTTGATCCCTCTAGTAATATTAAGATCTATATTGAGCAATCAGGATCTTCTTCCTCCTGCTGGTGATCCCTCTGGAATTATAAAGATCTATATAGAGGAACCAAGGTCTCCTCCCTCCTGCTGGTGATCCTTCTCAGGATATAAAGAGGTATTGGGACTTTGTCCCTCCTGCTGGTGATCCCTCTAGTAATATAAAGATCATAGGCGTGCACACAGGGTGTGCCTGGGCACACTCGAATCACCCAGTGTGGCGCAAATTCCCCTTCTTTAGATCCCTGATGTTTCACCAAAGCCCCCTAACGAAGCTCCTTAAAAAAAAAAAAAGAAGAAAAATTAATTGTAAAAAAAGTTTTTTTTTTTTTTTTTTTAAGAAATACAATTTTTAAAAAAAATAAAAACTACTGACACCATCCATTGCTCTACTTTCACAGTTGGTATATACACCACATGCACAAGCATGCATATGTGTTTGAGCTTTTGGGTGCACACCAATGATAAAGATCTATATAGAGGAATCGGGACCTCCTTCCTCCTGCTGGTGATCCCTCCAGTGATATAAAAATCTATAACGAGGCATAAGGGCATCCTTCCTCCTGCTGGTGATCCCTCTAGCAATTATAAAGATCTATGCCGGATGCATGGAGTTCAATGGGGCTTTTTTTTTTGTATCACCTGATTAGAGCCAGAGGCTCTAATACGCTTCAGCAAAGGGTGGACCCGGGGCACAGAGCAGTGCGCCCCGAGCCCATCCATTGTGTGACAATAGCGAATGAAAATTCGCTATTGTCACACGGATCCTCCTCCTGGCCAATCATGATACGGGTCCGAAATACGCTTCCTGATTGGCCGAAAGGCAAACCCCATGCCATTGGCCGAGGAGGAGGCAGGAAGACTGAGGACTCGTTGAGACGCGGGGACTGAAGAGAAGCTGCCGCTACAGGTGAGTGCACTGGTCTCGGGGGGGGGGGGGGGGGGGATAGAGGGCTTGCAACGCTGATCTCTGCACGATGATCTCTGCATTGAAGGGGGCACGCTGGTCACTGTGCATTGAAAGGGGGGCATGCTGGTCACTGTGCATTGAAGGGGGGGGCAAGCTGGTCCCTGTGCATTGAAAGGGGGGCATGCTGGTCACTGTGCATTGAAGGGGGGGCAAGCTGGTCACTGTGCATTGAAAGGGGAGCAGGCTGGTCACTGTGCATTGAAAGGGGGGCACGCTGGTCACTGTGCATTGAAAGGGGGGCACGCTGGTCACTGTGCATTGAAAGGGGGGCACGCTGGTCACTGTGCATTGAAAGGGGGGCATGCTGGTCACTGTGCATTGAAAGGGGGCACGCTGTGGTCACTGCGCATTGAAAGGGGGCACGCTGTGGTCACTGCGCAATGAAAGGGGGCACGCTGTGGTCACTGTGCATTGAAAGGGGGCATGCTGGTCACTGTGCATTGAAAGGGGGCACGCTGGTCACTGTGCATTGAAAGGGGGCACACTATACCTTGATTACTGAAGGCCCCTTTCACACTTTTGTGACCTCAGTCATGCAATTTTTTACAGCGTTTTTTGCCGCAAAGCAATGCCTATTACATTTTTCTGTTTGCGCCCCCCCCCCCCCCAAATTTGCTCATTTTGCAATAATCTGAAATAGGTTTCCCACCCAAATGTTTTTCCTCTGTAGTTTTTGCCTACAGTGTTCCCCCAATACTGTAATGTCTTTCAGTTGAGGTTTACATCTATTGAGACCTTTTTTATGTTTTTTTGGGGGGGGGTTTTTTTTTTTTTTTTTTCTCTAAACACTCTGGTCCCAGCTTTATAGAGAGAGGGGGATACACACTCGGCTCATGTATAATTCCATCTGTGGTACAACGTGAAATGAATCTTGGGTTGTGCTACAGCAGGATCTTGTCGCTTCCCCCCTCCCCCCCATCCTCGCGTTCCTTGGAAATCTGGTAATTAATTCAGAAGAAAATTAATTACTGTTGGATTATGCAACAAAAGGATGCTTTAGAATTTAAGAGGCCCTAGACAGCTAGATTGAAGGACCTTTTATCTGCTGTGAACCTACATTAACCCCTTCATCCCCAGGGCCAGACTGTGCAGGTTAATGAGGAATAAAGACATTTTGCTAGAAGCCATGAAAACAGTTAATTAAAATCAGGACTTGTATATGGCGTAAAACATGCAGGTTAGCGTCAGAGAGGATTCTTGTTCTAGTGTGTAATTTTTGTGGGAGCTCAGGCTGCCATCTTATCCCGCCAGCATGGTGCAGCCCACCCCCCGCCATCTCCGCACACCCCTCTAATCGCACCGACTGGTTGTGTCGGATTATCCTTTTTCATAACGGCTAAGCCCAATTGGCTCCGAAGAGGGAAGGGAAAGCTGGTTGAAGGATGATGGCTCACTACCTGTCCACCAGACTCCTATTAGGCCAATGTGTCGGTATCTCCCAAAGTTTCTTAATGGGAATCTTCAGGGAAAGGTTAAAATCGGTGGTCTGGTGAAGCCTTCTACTGCCCAGACACCCTAGTTGACTTTTTTTTTTTTTTTTCCATTTTTGCCTTTTTCTGGATTCTGAGCAGGATGTGGTCAGTGGTTCTGGTCACATGACTCTGCACAGGGCAGCCCTTTTTTGGAAGGGTGGGGCTTGGGGAACATTTTTTTTTGCAAAGCAACACTCCTGTGCATGTGTCAATGTGCTGAAGGGCTCTGTCTCACCAGCAGTGATCGACCGATATAGTTTTTTTATTGCCGATACCGATATTTTCGCCATTAAATATAGGTATTGGCCGATATTTTTGTACATTTTTAAAAATTTTTTTTTTTTTTTTTTTTCACCACTTGACAAGTACTCTTGTGGAGGGATCTGGGGGTCTAAAAGACCCCAAACCCCTCCTCTGCCCTTAAAGTGGAAGTAAACCCAAGGATATAATAGTTTCAAAAAACAGTTACATTCCCGGCATAACTGTCACATTGGATGTGCTCTCAACCAAACTGTCAAACCAGCCAATGGCTGGTGTCCTAACTGGTCACATGTGGAGCATCATGGCAGTTGAGAATTAAACAGAAGCCAAGATGGCAGCTTCCTTGGCTGAAAACGATAGGAGGGTTTACTTCCACTTTAAAAGCATTCAAAACGCCAAGTTTGGCTGTTTTGAATACTGTCATTTTTTTTAAATTTGGCGCCGAGTACCCGGAAGTCATGTCATGACATCACTTCCAGGTTTTTACATGAAGACCCAATCCGAGCCGAATACGGCTTTGATCGGGTCTTCGGCGGCCATGCAGGCTGGTTGCCTGGGTCACCTGGTATGGACGCCAGTACCGGGGTGATGCCTCTAGCTGCAGGCATCACTCTGGTACATGCACTTTCCCGAAATATCGGCAAAATCGGTAACTTCAGGGGCCGTTTCCGATATATATATATATATATATATATATATATATATATATATATATAGGGGAAAGTGCATATCGGTCCCCGATATATCGGCTTTGCCGATAATCAGTCGATCCCTACTGGCCAGGCAGTGATCTTAGGCACATCTACGCATGCAGCATAATGGTGGCACCAGGTGTGGGTTGAGCCACTTAAAGTTATTGTAAATCTTTTTATTTTATTTTTTTTTAATAAAGATCAAAAACATGTTATACCTACCTGCTCTGTGTAATGGTTGTGCACAGAGCAGCCCCGTTCCTCTTCTTCTTCTATGGTCCCCCGCTGGTGCTCCCTGCTCCTTCTCTTCATCAGGTGCCCCCAGGGAAAGCCACTTTCTCTGGGGGCACCAGTGTGTGCTAGCTCCCGAGTCCCGCTGTTTCTATTTACATTTGATTGACAGTAGCGGGAGTCAATCTGTCCAATGAGAAGAGAGAGAGCACCAGGAACTGCTGCGATCGTGCACATCGCTGGAGCAGATGGGCTCAGGTAAGGAAGGGGGGGGGGGGCTGCAGCACAGAAGGTCTGCTGCCGACTGATGAGCCAGGGTGGGGGTAGAAATAAGAGGGTTACCCTTGCTGCAGGAAAAGTGCAAGGGCCACATAAAATGGCATATAGGGCTGGAAACAGCCTGCGGGCCTTGTTTGACACATGTGGCGTAGGGAGTAAGCATGCAGATTAGTGCTCCCTTTTTTTTTTTGTGGGGGGGGGAATTGTTGCTGACACGCATTGCTCATACATTTTGGAGGGGGGGGGGGGGTTACTGATTTGTAGCCAATCAGCTTCTAACTTCAGCTTGTTCAATGAGCTCTTGTTCACATTTAATGCGGCTTTTAAATTGTGCGACTTCATCTGAAATCACGCAATTTCAAAGCTGCAAAGTGCGACTTTGGAAGACATCTGTGCGGCTTCATGCGCAGATGTCTAAGCAAGTTACACCCAAAATCACTACTCTTTCAAATCGATGGGGCACCGCAATGGTTGGCATCGCACCTGATTTGCACAGTGCGTTTGCCAGCAATAGGGTGCGACTTGTCAAGCTGTTTTTCAAATCACATGGCAAGTTGCTCCAATTTGGATGAGGGCTCAAGATTTGACAATAAAACCTGGAAGCTGATTGGTGCACCAGATTTTGCACTCTCCGGTGTGTCTCTTCTGCAATAAAGATCCCGCCTGCTCCCTATTTGATACTTGTTCACCATTGTTTCGTATTGTCACATTGGATCTAAGCTCTCAGCAATCATTTAGTGGATCTGGAAACAATGTTCTTGCTTAAATGATAAAATGTATCGGATGATTTCCTCTGTGCTGTGACCAGATTCCGCCCTTCGATTTAACCGCTTGCTCTATGGCATCGGCCATGAAGGGTTAAACAAAATATTTGTCGTGTTTACACCACCGCCCCCCCCCCCCCAAACACAAGCCACTTTCCCATGTCTGCGGCCTGCGGGCCTGTGAATTAGTCGCCATGGCGACGCTGTTACCCCCAAGGAGTTGGGAAAGAAGTGAGCGAGCGAGAGAGAAAAAAAACTTGAAGTGGGCTCATTTTAGCAGAAATAATTCTCACCCCCTGCAGCCTGGCATCCAATCAGGAGCCTTGGATATGATGTCATGCCTCCCCGATAATAGCGGCCGTGCCACGGATAGTTCTCACCGAGCTCTGGATGTGTGCAGTGTACATAAAGAGCGACACTGCGTAGGAAGTCAGAACGAGGTATTTGGCTTTTCTCGTGTCTGTGCGCTAAAGAGGGCACCATTTGTAAATGGGTCTTGCGATTATGCATGGAACCTTCAAACGCATACATTATATAATTATCTTTTGTTTTTTTTGTTTTTTTGTAGTATAAAAAAATTAAAAACTTCCTGTCTTCGTGCCATCAGCTGCACATCATTGCTCTGGATGGCTTCCTGACCATGACAACAGTGACCCATGCCTGCACAAGTAGTATCACCATGGACACTTGTGATGTGACAACACTGGAATATAATTATGAAATGGGGGTCACTCTATAACAGGAAGTACAACCTTCATGCTCCGTTCACACCATGCAGGTGGGACGGAGTTCATAGTGTGTAGGGCAGCCTATTCATTCCAATGGACTTCCCTGTGCGTGAAAAACCTGCAAAAGAAGTCCCTGACCCTTCTGCAAATTCGTACCGCACCGTGGGTGTTGCGGCATCATGCATATTGCCATATATGAAAATCTGCATGTTAAATGCATGGGGGTGGTATTAAGAATTAATGGCACTTCCATGCCTCTGGTAAAGGGCAGAGCAATTCTGTGAGCATTGGCAAAGTATATGGTGGGAACCCCATATAATGGGCACAGCAGGTGTACAGACCCAGGAGGTAACTCGCCACAGGGATGGTGGGAACCCTCAGGATAGGCACAGCAACTGTACAGACACTGGAGCTCGCCACCGGGGTGGTGGGAACCCCTCATAATGGGCACAGCAGGTGTACAGACCCAGGAACTCATCACAGAGATGGTGGGAACCCCTCATAATGGGAACAGCAGCTGAACAGACCCGGGAACTCAGCACAGGGGTGGTGGGAACCCCTCATAATGGGCACAACAGGTGTACAGACCCAGAAACCCAACACAGGGATGGTGGGAAACCTCATAATGGGCACAGCAGGTGTACAGACCTGGGAACTCGCCAAAGGGATGGTGGAACCCTCATTATGGGCAAAGCAGGTGTACAGACCCGGGAACTCATCACAGGGATGGTGGAAACCCCTCATAATGGGCACAGCAGGTGTACAGACCTGGTAACTCACCACAGAGATGGTGGGAACCCTCATTATGGGCAAAGCAAGTGTACAGACCCAGGAACTCAACACAGGGATGGTGGGAAACCTCATAATGAGCACAGCAGGTGTACAGACCCAGGAACTCGCCAAAGGGATGGTGGGAACTCTTAATCATATGCACAGCAGGTGTACAGGAATGGTGGGAACCCCTCATAATGGGCACAGCAGGTGTACGGGGATGGTAGGAATCCCTCCTAATGGTCACAGCAGGTGTACAGACTTGGGAACCTCTCATAATGGGCACAGCAGGTGTACAGTAATGGTGGGAACCCCTCATAATGGGCACAGCAGCTGTACAGACCCGGGAACTCAGCACAGGGATGGTAGGAAGAATCCCTCATAATGGGCACAGCAGCTGTACAGACCTGGGAACTCAGCACAGGGATGGTGGGAACCTCTCCTAATGGGCACAGCAGGTGTACAGACCCGGGAACTCAGCACAGGGATGGTAGGAAGAATCCCTCATTATGGGCACAGCAGGTGTACAGACGAGGGAACTCAGCACAGGGATGGTAGGAAGAATCCCTCATAATGGGCACAGCAGGTGTACAGACCTGGGAACTCAGCACAGGGATGGTGGGAACCGCTCATAATGTGCACAGCAGGTGTACAGACCCGGGAACTCAGCACAGGGATGGTAGGAAGAATCCCTCATTATGGGCACAGAAGGTGTACAGACCTGGGAACTCAGCACAGGGATGGTGGGAACCGCTCATAATGTGCACAGCAGGTGTACAGACCCAAGAACTCAGCACAGGGATGGTAGGAATCCATCATAATGGACACAGCAGGTGTACAGACAAGGGAACTCAGCACAGGAATGGTGGGAACCCCTCATAATGGGCACAGCAGGTGTACAGACCCAGGAACTCAGCACAGGGATGGAGGGAACCCCTCATAATGGGCACAGCAGGTGTACAGACCTTGACATCCAGCCACCCTCAGAAACTCTAGAAATGTTCCTGGGTTAGACTGGAGTGTTCCTTTAAGCATGTCCATGTTATATGCTTTGTTGGGTGTTTGGTTTGAGGATCGGGTGATATGAAGGTACGCGGGAATGTCATGAGCTCATTGTACAAACATGGCAGCAGGCAGACTCCACATTCTTAGCTGAACACCTGCTGCTGATAAGACGTTAAAAGTCAAGTAAACACGCCGGATGCTTCTATAGGGATAATGTACAGTACAGATATGTCTGCCACACACGTATGTCCAAGCAGGTAGAGCGATGTATTAAACCGGCCCTACAGGAATCAAAAATCGGCCAGTTCAGCAGAGATTGGTCAGATTTCGGACCATGTATGGGCACTGTGGTTGTACAGAAGTGGATCTACTGATTCGCTTCAATAAAACCGACCTGTTGGGTTTTTGTCACTCTATCAGTATCACCGACTTTAGGAGAAAACGTAGGAAGTCGAAGACTGACTAAGCCCGCCCGGCTTTACCTATAACTTTGGGGGGTCGGTCCTTTTAATGTATATTTAATATTGTGAAGATACAGCGGCATGAAAGTATCACCGCCATCGTTCTCCTCGTTTGTCGGATGTTTGAAGCCTCCTCCTAGATGAAGAATCTACAGAACATTGGCGGGAGGCTTTGATACATATGTGTCTTGTTTTTCTACGGCGAAGGGCAAATTCGCACACATGATCCTGAGCGCTCCATGGAAGGCGGCTCATTTATATTCATGGGGGAATTTGGGGAAGACGAGGACGGAAGTGTGCGGAGAACAGGAGACGGCCGCTACACGCCTCCACGCTGAGATGCCGAGGGAGTGTTAGATTCAGAGGAAATTGGAGGAATGATTTACCCCATTCCCTTCATACGGAACAAAACACGCCGGGGTCTATGGAGAGGACACAAAGTCTGCAAACAGAACGACTGAAATCCCCCTATGGAGACCGAACATCCGCCTGATTAGACGCAGGAGACAGATTTTAAAGGGGAGCTCTGACCTATGTGAAAGCCTAACTCCCAGATAATAAATCCATGTATCATGTGTATTTCTTCCAGATCTGTGCAGTAATCCAGTGTGAGACTTTCTGTAATAAAGACCGCTCACTGCTGCTCTCTCTTCTTGTGCAGGGGGACTGGTCTTGCCTCCGCCCCCCTCCTTTTAGTTTTCTGAAGGCAGCCTGGAATGGGTGGAGCCTGCTGAGTTCCTCCCACAGCTCTGCTTTTTCTCCTTGTGCAGGGGGACTGGTCTGGTCCCCGCCCTCTGCTGTAGTTTTCTGAAGGCAACCTGTAATAGGTGCAGTCTTGGCTCCTTCCACATCTCTTCTCTTCCCATGTGCAGGGGGACTGGTCTGGTCTCTGCCCCCTCCTGTAGTTTTCTGAATGCAGCCTGTAATGGGTGGAGCCTTAGCTCCTTCCACAGCTCTGCTCTTCCCATGTGCAGGGGGACTGGTCTTGTCTCCGCCCCCTCCTGTAGTTTTCTGAAGGCAGCCTTTAATAGGTGGAGCCTAAGCTCCTTCCACAGCTCTGCTCTTCCCATGTGCAGGGGGACTGGTCTGGTCTCCGCCCCTCCTGTAGTTTTCTGAAGGCAACCTGGAATGGGTGGAGCCTGCTGAATTCCTCCCACAGCTCTGTTCTTTCTCCTTGTGCAGGGAGACTGGTCTGGTCTCCGCCCCTCCTGTAGTTTTCTGAAGGCAGCCTGTAATGGGTGGAGCCTAAGCTCCTTCCACAGCTCTGCTCTTCCCATGTGCACAGGGGGACTAGTCTTGTCTCCACCCCCTCCTGTAGTTTTCTGCAGGCAGTCTGTAGTGGGTGGGGCTTGCTGGTTCCCTCCCACAGCTCTGCTCTTTCTCCTTGTGCAGGGGGACTGGTCTGGTCTCCGCCCCCTCCTGTAGTTTTCTGAAGGCAGCCTGTAATGGGTGGAACCTAAGCTCCTTCCACAGCTCTGCTCTTCCCATGTGCAGGGGGACTGGTCTTGTCTCCACCCCCTCCTGTAGTTTTCTGCAGGCAGTCTGTAGTGGGTGGGGCTTGCTGGTTCCCTCCCACAGCTCTGCTCTTTCTCCTTGTGCAGGGGGACTGGTCTGGTCTCCGCCCCTCCTGTAGTTTTCTGAAGGCAGCCTGTAATGGGTGGAGCCTAAGATCCTTCCACAGCTCTGCTCTTCCCATGTGCACAGGGGGACTAGTCTTGTCTCCACCCCCTCCTGTAGTTTTCTGCAGGCAGTCTGTAGTGGGTGGGGCTTGCTGGTTCCCTCCCACAGCTCTGCTCACTCTCCTTGTGCGGGGAACTGGTCTTGACTCTGCCTCCTCCTGTAGTTTTCTGCAGGTACCCTGTAGTGGGTGGAGTCTGCTTCGTCCCTCCCACAGCTCTGCTCTCTGCACAGGCTATGCACGGCTCAGTGATGTCACTGCTACTTTTGTAGCGTAATATCTCGGTATGTAAATGCACTTGGTGCACACACAAGGGAATTATACATTTTAAATTATTTCAAGTTTTTTTGCCCTGGAAAATGTAAAGGTGTTTAGGTGTGGGTTTTTTTTTTTTTTTTTTTTTTGAGGGGAGGATTAGAGCGGTTGTGTCTTATGTATACTATTTTTATATAGTTTTAAATATTAGTAGTATATATATATATATATATATATATATATATATATATATATATATATATATATATATATATATAGCAAAAAAAAATTGTATAATAATTTGTGGGCCCTGTACACATACATGGATCAAGAATGAATAATTTATAAAAAATTATATATAGTGTGTGTGTAGGTATATAATATATACTGTGCAGTATATGACGCGCTTGCACACCACAAATAAAATATATTTTTTTATTAAAATATTTGGTCCCTTTTGGGGCGATTTTCCTCCACTTCCTGTCTTGGGATCCAAAGCCAACACCCTTCTCTTAATTTTTAATTTTTTTTCCTTCTGTGTTCCTGAGAGTGAAAAATGAGGAAAAATCCAACATGAGTTGTCACCAGAACTAGTGTCCCCGCTGGAACATTCCCCATCTGTTGCATAGGCAGGTTGAAAAAAGTCAATCTAGTTCAACAAATAGAATTGTTCCTGGTAGGGTGACAACTGAGGGGTTTTTCCCCACCATGGAGGTTTTAACCCTTACCCACTCTATCCAAACCCCCCCCCCCCAAAAAAAAAAACTGGTTTTAGATTCACATTTAATGCCTTCAGCATGCTGAGTTCATATAGAGTCCAGGGCAGTGAAGGGGTTAACAGAGTGGCGCAGTGCGTCCTGTGCGCGGATCTAGGCGGCGCTCGGGCAGAATCGCACGGGTTAGGAATGAATTAGTAAAGTAAACATTCTGCCCTCATGGCTCAGCCGGGGGAATGTCACGTTTGGCTTGTTTTTTGGCTCCCCGTCCCGTATCTTCTCCCCGGCCGTCCCCTCCAGGCTCGGGTGCCTAGGCTCACCTCAGTAGCTTATCTAAACAGCGCCGTTCCTTTCCGAGCGATTGGGTTTTCATCCGACTCGCTGGTTCAGAGGATGGCCGGGGACAACCTTGAAATGATGCCATCCGGTTCACAGATAGTTCAGAGAGATTTTTTTTTCTTTTGGGGGTGGGGGGGTGGATTTACCTGTTTGGGTGCACGCAGGTTATAAAGCTGAACTCCGGGCAGATATAAGCACAAATCAATGTAATCATTGATACTTGACTATGACCTGCTATCACCCTCTTGCAATCCCTGTACAGCAGAGCTCAGAAAGGGGGAGGGAGGAGCAGCACAGGAAGGGAGTATGCTGATAGGAGGAGAGAGGTGAGCAAGCAGCAGAAAATACCCTGGCAGGGGTTCTAACTCTTTCCTATTCTAACACAAACACTTTTAACACTTTGATATCCTTCTGGAGTTCAGGTCCAGAAAATAGAACACATTTTGTTAGTTGGCCAGGTTTCTATTGTTCTGCCTGGCCAGGAGTAGAATTTTTCTGGTTCTGCCTGGCCGGCTGTAGAATCTCTCTGGTTCTGCCTGGCCGGCTATAGAATCTCTCTGGTGCTGCCTGGCCGGCTGTAGAATCTCTCTGGTTCTCCCTGGCCGGCTGTAAAATCTCTCTCTGATTCTGCCTGGCTGGCTGTAGAATCTCTCTATTATTGCCTGGCCCAGCCATAGAATCTCTCTCTGGCTCTGCCTGGCCCACCCATAGAATCTCTCTGGTTCTGCCTGGCCCAGCCATAGAATCTCTCTGGTTCTGCCTGGCCCGACCGTTGAATCTCTCTTTCTCTCTCTCTGGCTCTTCCTGGCCCAACCGTAGAATTTCTCTCTGGCCTGACTGTAGAATCTCTCTCTGGTTCAGCTTGGCCCAGTTGTAGAATTTCTCTCTGATTCTGCCTGGCCCGACCGTAGAATCTCTCTCTCTGGTTCTGCCTGGCCAGACCGTAGAATCTCTCTCTAGTTCTGCCTGGCCTGACTGTAGAATCTTTCTCTGGTTCTGCCTGGCCAGACCGTAGAATCTCTCTCTGGTTCTGCCTGGCCAGACCGTAGAATCTCTCTCTAGTTCTGCCTGGCCAGACCGTAGAATCTCTCTCTCTCTCTGGCTCTGCCTGGACCGACCGTAGAATCTCTCTCTAGTTCTGCCCGACCCGACCGTAGAATCTCTCTCTGGTTCTGCCCGGCCCGGACGTAGAATCTCTCTCTGGTTCTGCCCGGCCCGGACGTAGAATCTCTCTCTGGTTCTGCCCGGCCCGGACGTAGAATCTCTCTCTGGTTCTGCCCGACCCGACCGTAGAATCTCTCTCTGGTTCTGCCCGGCCCGGACGTAGAATCTCTCTCTGGTTCTGCCCGGCCCGGACGTAGAATCTCTCTCTGGTTCTGCCCGGCCCGGACGTAGAATCTCTCTGGCTCTGCCTGGCCCGACTGTAGAATCTCTCTCTGGCTCTGCCTGGCCCGACTGTAGGATCTCTCTCTGGTTCTGCTTGGTCGGCTGTAGAATCTCTCTCTGGTTCGACTTGGCCCAGTCGTAGAATCTCTCTCTGGTTCTGCCCGACCCGACCGTAGAATCTCTATCTAGTCCTACCCGACCGTAGAATCTCTCTCTAGTTCTGCCCGGCCCGGACGTAGAATCTCTCTCTGGTTCTGCCCGGCCCGGCTGTAGAATCTCTTTGGTTTTGCACTGTATGCGGATATTTGCGGTTGGAATGCTTTGTTTGTCGGGGGTTCTGTATGTACACAGCGAGATGTTCAGATTCGGCAGACACTTCCAGCGCGGCGGTACACGTCCGTCTGTAGGAATGCTCCCGTCCCCACCTCCACCTCTCTGCCCTGACATGCCGCTCTGCTCAACCACAAAGGGAATTTTCTTATTTACCTGGAAGATAAGGGGTGCTCGCAGGTTACACTTCTCGCAGTTAGCGATCTTTACCTGCCAGTGAACCCGTGCGGAGCATTCATGCAGAATCCCAGTTCCGTATTGTAGCATGCCGTCTCCTCGGTGCGCACAAATCTTTCCAGATAAGGATTTAAAGGGCAACTCAGGGCTCCGCCCTCCCCCTCAGTGTCTCTCCCCCCCCATTGGTTGTATTTTTTGATTCCCTTTTTCAGAATTCTACAGACCATGTGATGGAGGGACCTCTGTATTTTTTTTTTCCCTGGGTTGGACATCCCTCACTGATTGCCTCTTCACTGAGATGGGCGGTCCTCATTGATGAAGAGCACTGCGCCGAAATGATGATGTCCGCACCACCATCCATATACTGTAAGTGAAGGGTGATGGGGCGGGGCCACGACACCCAGCACTCACTGTATGTCCTCTGTGTTTGGGTTCAATAATGCTGAGGCATTGTTCCTCTCCAAAGAATGAGGACATCTTGTGGCAAAGATGAGGTACTACTCCGGATTGAAGATAAGCATTTCCGCTTGAAGGTTTCCCTTTTTTTTTTTTTTTGGTAAGAGCAGACATGCATCAGCCCTTGCTGCCCCTCTGAAAAGCCATCTGCAGAGGATCGCTTTTCAGGGGGCCTCTTGACTGGCAGTAATTAGGTGACATGTTGTTTTAAATTCAAGACCACAGTACACATTTATTGGATATTTCAAACTTTTTTTAACAAATAAAAAATAGAAAAATTGGGCGTGCAAAATTATTCAGCCCCCTCAAGTTAATACTTTGTAGCGCCACCTTTTGCTGCGATTACAGCTGTAAGTGGCTTGGGGTATGTCTCTATCAGTTTTGCACATCGAGAGACTGAACTTTTTGCCCATTCCTCCTTGCAAAACAGCTCGAGCTCAGTGAGGTTGGATGGAGAGCGTTTGTGAACAGCAGTTTTCAGTTCTTTCCACAGATTCTCGATTGGATTCAGGTCTGGACTTTGATTTGGCCATTCTAACACCTGGATATGTTTATTTGTGAACCATTCCATTGTAGATTTTGCTTTATGTTTTGGATCATTGTCTTGTTGGAAGACAAATCTCCGTCCCAGTCTCAGGTCTTTTGTAGACTCCATCAGGTTTTCTTCCAGAATGCTCCTGTATTTGGCTCCATCCATCTTCCCATCAATTTTAACCATCTTCCCTGTCCCTGCTGAAGAAAAGCAGGCCCAAACCATGATGCTGCCACCACCATGTTTCACAGTGGGGATGGTGTGTTCAGGGTGATGAGCTGTGTTGTTTTTACGCCAAACATAACGTTTTGCATTGTTACCAAAAGTTTGATTTTGGTTTCATCTGAGCAGAGCACCTTCTTCCACATGTTTGGTGTCTCCCAGGTGGCTTGTGGCAAACTTTAAACAACACTTTTTATGGATATCTTTAAGAAATGTCTTTCTTCTTGCCACTCTTCCATAAAGGCCAGATTTGTGCAGTATACGACTGATTGTTGTCCTATGGACAGAGTCTCCCACCTCAGCTGTAGATCTCTGCAGTTCATCCAGAGTGATCATGGGCCTCTTGGCTGCATCTCTGATCAGTCTTCTCCTTGTATGAGCTGAAAGTTTAGAGGGACGGCCAGGTCTTCGTAGATTTGCAGTGGTCTGATACTCCTTCCATTTCAATATTATGGCACAGTGCTCCTTGGGATGTTTAAAGCTTGGGAAATCTTTTTGTATCCAAAAGACAGCGATCGTGTGGATTAATGAATCGCACAATCCTTCGCAGGTGCTGCCCTCTGGGGTTTTGTTTTTTTTTTTTTTTTTTTGTTTAAAGCAAATCAAAAATTCTCGCCATGGCTTGAAAGATGACGATTGGTTTTATCGGTCCCGTCTGCTATAAGGACGCGCGGGATGAGAACGATTGGTCCCGTCTGCTATAAGGACGCGTGGGATGAGAACGATTGGTCCCGTCTGCTATAAGGACGCGCGGGATGAGAACGATTGGTCATGTCTGCTATGAGGATGTGCGGGATGAGAACGATTGGTCATGTCTGCTATGAGGATGTGCGGGATGAGAACGATTGGTCCCGTCTGCTATAAGGACACGCGGGATGAGAACGATTGGTCCCGTCTGCTATAAGGACACGCGGGATGAGAACGATTGGTCCCGTCTGCTATAAGGACACGCGGGATGAGAACGATTGGTCCCGTCTGCTATAAGGACATGCGGGATGAGAACGATTGGTCATGTCTGCTATAAGGACGCGGGGGATGAGAATGATTGGTCCTGTCTGCTATAAGGACGCGCGGGATGAGAACGATTGGTCCCGTCTGCTATAAGGATGCGCGGGATGAGAACGATTGGTCATGTCTGCTATAAGGACACGCGGTATGAGAACGATTGGTCCCGTCTGCTATAAGGATGCGCGGGATGAGAACGATTGGTCCCGTCTGCTATAAGGACGCGCGGGATGAGAACGATTGGTCATGTCTGCTATGAGGATGTGCGGGATGAGAACGATTGGTCCCGTCTGCTATAAGGACGCGCGGGATGAGAACGATTGGTCCCGTCTGCTATAAGTACGCGCGGAATGAGAACGATTGGTCCGTCTGCTATAAGGACGCGCGGAATGAGAACGATTGGTCCGTCTGCTATAAGGACACGCGGGATGAGAACGATTGGTCCCGTCTGCTATAAGGATGCGCGGGATGAGAACGATTGGTCCCGTCTGCTATAAGGACGCGCGGAATGAGAACGATTGGTCCGTCTGCTATAAGGACACGCGGTATGAGAACGATTGGTCCCGTCTGCTATAAGGATGCGCGGGATGAGAACGATTGGTCCCGTCTGCTATAAGGACGCGCGGGATGAGAACGATTGGTCCCGTCTGCTATAAGGACACGCGGGATGAGAACGATTGGTCCCGTCTGCTATGAGGACGCATGGATGAGAACGATTGGTCCTGTCTGCTATAAGGACGCATGGATGAGAACGATTGGTCCCGTCTGCTATGAGGACGCATGGATGAGAACGATTGGTCCCGTCTGCTATGAGGACGCATGGATGAGAACGATTGGTCCCGTCTGCTATGAGGACGCATGGATGAGAACGATTGCAGACAGCCAGGGAGGATACGGCATAAACACCGGCGTTACCAAGACGGCTCCAACTTTACAGCCGCCCTTCTCCCTAAGCAACCAAACTGAAGAATAACAGTGCAGGTGAGTCACCGGGGCCCCAGACACGGCCCCCCGTCCCTCTGTGAGCCATGCGCGGGGCATGCCAATAAAATACAGGTGTCAGACGGGGAAGGTGCAGGGGGGAGGGGGGGGCACGCTGTAAATTCAGAGGGGGGGGGGGAGGGGGACGTGGTCAGGTGGGTGATCTCATAGATGTGATCTCATTCCTTAGAGTGTCGGCTTCACCAAGCGAAGATCCTTTACACTTCTATACAGTTACAAAGTATCTCTGTGCAATTCCTGCTATAAATGGCTACAAAATGTCAAAACTTCAAATCGCACCTATTGAGACGGTGCCATAGAATGACATTAGATGCGACTCCAGCTGCGATTTGTAAATTGAATGTCACACCTGAAGTTGCACCGGTGTGAATGGGGAGAATAGCCCTGGTTCACATTGGTGCTGCTTTGAAATCACGCTGAAGTAATGCGACTTCAGACAGATCATTGCCAATTTCATTGCAGCTTGCGACTTCATTTAACAAAAGTCTATGCAAGTCGCAATGAAATAAAAAAAAAAAAAAAAAAAGTAGTGCAGGAACCTTTTTTTTATAATCTTTGACTCATGGCGGTCCCATTTGCCAGCAATAGGGTGCGACTTGTCATGCGATTTTATAACTGTCGAATCGCACGACAAATCAAACCAGTGTGAACGAGGGCTTACACGTTTTGAATTGCAGCGATTTAAAAAAAAAAAAAGGCGCTGTTAAAATGTTAAATCGCACATCAATGCATTCATTTGTCGTTCATTTCATTGGCACCTAAAAAAAATCGCTGTGCAATTTTGCCACGCAAACCAAATCGCCCAAAGCGTGTCACACAAACAAAAGTCCTGCGATTTGGTTAGCACGATTGCATCGTGACAATCGTGGCAGAATCGCACCATGTTGTTAGGTGTCATTGAAATGAATGCCAACTGAAAGCGCTGATGTGCGATTTGACATTTTAACAGCACATTTTGAAATTGGAGGCAGCATTGTGGCGATTCCACCTGCGATTCAAAAGGCTTATGAGTAAACAGAGCCTAAGCCCCCATTCACACCAATGCGAAATGCAATTTACAAATCGCACCTGAAGTCACATCTAATGTCTTTCTATGGCACCGTCTTAATAGGTGCGATTTTCAAGTAGCGCAATTTTAAAGCCGCACCAGTGTGAACCAAGGCTTACATTTCTATACAGTTACAAATTATCTCTGCACACTTTCTGCTATAAATGGCTACAAAATGTCAATACTTCAAATCGCACCTATTAAGACGGTGCCATAGATATTAAATGTGACTTTAGGTCGCACCTGAAGTTGCATGGGTGTGAATGGGGGCATAGCCCTGGTTCACATTGGTGCGGCTTTGAAATTGCGCTGAAGTAGTACTACTTCAGCGCGATTTCAAAGCCGCAGATGGTTGTCGATTTTATTGCAGCTTGCGACTTCTTTTACTAGAAGTCTACGGAAGTCGCAATGAAATTTGAAAAAAGTAGTGCAGAAACCTTTTTCATAATCTGTCACTCATGATAGTTCTATTGCCGGCAACGGGGTGCGAATTGTCATGCGATTTGGAACTCTCAAAACGGACGACAAATCACACCAGTGTGAATGAGGACTCAGGCTTCATTCACACATAGGCATTTTGAATAGCTGCAATTTCAAAACGCGCTGTTAAAATGTCAAATCGCACATCAGCGCATTCAGTGGCTTATCGTTTTAGGCTCGGTTTCCACTAGTGCGACTTGCGGTGCGACTTGACACATGTCAAGTCGCACAGCAAGTCAAAACCCATTGTTTTCAATGGGGCCCGTTTCCACTGCCGCGGCTTCAGTTGCCGCGACCTCAAAAGTAAATCGTGTACTACTTTTGAGCGCGACTTCCCTCTATATATGAGGGACAAGTCTAACTGAAGCCGCGGTTTACTTTTGCTACGAAGTCGTGCTAGAAGTAGCACGACTTCGTAGCCGCACTAGTGGAAACCTAGCCTTAATGGCACCTAAAAACACAGTGCGATTCTGCTGCGCAAACCAAATCACGTGATGCGTGTCATTTAAAATGAATTCCGCAATTTGGTTAGCACGAATTCAGCGTGTCAATGGTGGCAGAGTTTTTAAATGCCATTGAAATGAATGGCACCTGAATGTGCTGATGTGCAATTTGACATTTTAGCAGCACGTTTTTGAAGTCGCAGGCAGAATTGTGTCTAAGCCCCCCGCTTACACCGGTTCAACATGCGGTGTACAAATCGCACCTGAAGTCCCATCTAATGTCTTTCTATGGCACGTCTTAAAAAAGAAGAAAGCCGTTAGCCGGCTTCTGTTACCGGAACATCGGCCCCTTAGTGCCCGCCAGTGCTGCTAATCAGTGTCTCATCATCCATGTCACTTATCAGTGCTGCTTATCAATGCCACCGATCAGTGCTAACTATCAGTGCTGCCTATCAGTGCCTCATCAGTGTCCCTTATCAGTGCCACCTATTAGTGCCCATCAGTGTCACTTATCAATGCTGCCTATTAGTGCTTCATCGTCAGTGTCCCTTATCAGTGCCACCTATTAGTGCCCATCAATGTCACTTCTCAGTGCCTCATTATCAGTGTCCCTTATTAGTGCCCAGCAGTGCCACCTATCAGTGCCATCCTTCAGTGCAGCCTCATCAGTCTCACGTATCAGTGTCCCTTATCAGTGCCACCCTTCACTGCAGCCTCATCAGTGTCACTTATCAGTGCCCATTAGTGCCACCCTTCAGTGCAGCCTCGTCAGTGTCACTTATCAATGCTGCCTATCAGTACCTCATCATCAGTGTCCCTTATCATTGCCACCTATTAGTGCTCATCAGTGCCATCCTTCAGTGCAGCCTCATCGGTCTCGCTTATCAGTGCCTCACCATCAGTGACCCTTATCAGTGCCACCCTTCAGTGCAGCCTCATCAGTGTCACTTATCAGGGCCCCATCAGTGCCACCCTTCAATGCAGCCGCATCAGTGTCGCTTATCAGTGCTGTCTATCAGTGCCTCATCACCAGTGTCCCTTATCAGTGCCATCTCTAAGTGCCCATCAGTGCCACCCTTTAGTGCATCTTGATCAGTGCCTCATCATGAGTGTCCCTTAGCAGTGCCAATCAGTGCAGCCTCATCAGTGCTCATCAATTAAGGAGAAAAAATGACCTGTTTGCAAAATTATATAACAAACTATGAAAATCGTGTTTTGTTTTAATTTTCGGTCTTTTTCCGTTTAGCAAAAAAAAAAACCAGTAGCGAATAAATACCAACAAAAGAAAGCTCTATTTTTGTGAAAAGAAATGATAAACATTTTGCATGGGTACAGGGTGGCATGACCGCGCAATTGTCATTCAAAGTGTGACAGCGCTGAAAGGCATTGGCCTGGGCAGGGAAGGGGGGTAAAAGTGCCCAGTAAGTAAGCAAGTAAAATAACGCAGTGCCGTTAGCAAAAACTCCCCCCCGTCTATGGCAGTGCGATGTCTCAGGTAGTGTATGCGGAGTGACGGAGGGAGGGAGCTGGAAATTCCCGCGCTGTGACCTCATCCTGGAGGAATGACAATTCGCACACCTCTTCTTAGCATGTTTGTAAAAATTGTGTCTCTTCCTCTCCTGCCGGGGGCCCGAGAGATTCTTCACATTTTGTTACAAGTTCTTCCTGAAATCGCAGAAAGATCCAATGAGATCACTCCTCGCCATAACCAGACCACACACATCCCAACCTGATTGTATAATATTATTTATTATTATATAGGATTTGTATAGCGCCAACAGTTTATGCAGCACTTTACAACTTGAGCATTGGTTCACAATAGTGCGATGACAGACATCGCATGTGATTCGCACCGCACTGCTCTGCAAATCAAATGCGATGCTAGGCTACACAGACTAGGCACACATTTAACCCTTTGATCGCCCCTGATGTTAACCCCTTCCTAGCCAGTATCATTAGTTCAGTGACCGGGGATATTTTTAGCACCAATCACTGTATTAGGCTACATTCACACCTGAGCGTAGGGTTTTAGCGCGTTTTTTACCGCGATTTACAGGCGTTTTTACAGGCGTTTTTTGTACAGGCGTTTTTAGATTGAATAGAAACCAATGGAAAACGCCTGTAATCTGCCCAAAAAGAAGCTCATGTACTTTTTTGAGTGTTGGGCGTTTTGCTTACAGCGTAAAAACGCTCAGATGTGAACAGGGGCCATTGAAATGAATAGGATTTGTCTTGTTGGGCGTTTTTGAGAGCTGATCCTAGAGCAGAAAAACTCCCCAAAAACGCCCCAAAACGCCTACATGTGAACGGAGCCTTAGGCTGCATTCACATGTCAGCTTATAATCGCGGGCAGAACCGCCGCGGTTCCGCCCACGATTCGGAGATTTATTGCAAATCGCGGGACGTCTAGCGTTGCCCGTTGATTTGCAATAGCCCCCCAAACGCCGAGCGATGTTGCCGCGATTTACGCCCGCCGAATCGCGGCAACATCGCGCAAACAAGAGCTTCTTTGGAGCGTATTGCGTCCCGCGATTTTGTTTGCGCGATGTTGCCGCGATTCGGCAGGCGGAAATCGCGGCAACATCGCTCGGCGTTTGGGGGGCTATTGCAAATCAACGGACAACGCTAGGCGTCCCGCGATTTGCAATAATCTCCGGATCGCGGGCGGAACCGCGGCGGTTCTGCCCGCGATCCAAACGCTGACATGTGAATGCAGCCTTAGGGCTCTTTCACACGGGCGATCCGATCAGATCCGCCTGTCAGTTTTTTAGGCGGATCTGATCGGATCCTCCATGCAGCTCTATGGGGCAGCGGGTGTCAGCGGAGGTCACCTCCGCTGACACCCGCTGCCATCCGCATCCGATCCTGTGCTGAAATCTGGACGGATGGAAACCCTATTTTTCCATCCGTTCAGTCGGAGCGGAGCGGATCTGATGAGAGCGGACAAGCGGTCCGCTCTCCTCCGATCCCCCATAGAGGGCAGCGGGTGCTGAGACACCTCCCTCTCCGCTCTGCAAGCGGAGATGGAGCTGTCATCCGCCCGGCTCAGCGGGGATCGCGGATCGATCCCCGCTGAGCAACACGGATCCGCCTGCGGAGGCGGACCGTGTGAAAGAAGCCTTAGTGTCACTGGTAGCCACAAAGTGTCAAAAGTGTCAGTTCTTGTCCGATTGTCTGCCGCAATATCGCAGTCACTCTATAAGTCGCTGACTGCCGGCCATTACTATTAAAATAAAAAAATGTAAATAAATATCCTATAGTTTATAGACGCTATAACTTTTGTGCAAATCAATCAATACACGCTTATTAGGATTTTCTTTTTCTACCAAAAATATGTAGCGGAATAAATTTTTGGCCTAAATTTATGAAGAAATTGGATTTTTTTACATTTATTTTATTGGATATTTTTGTAGCAAAAAGTAAAAAATGTTTTTTTTTTTTTTTTTTTTGGTTTTAATTTTAATTATTTTTATTTTTTTTTGTTTATAGCACAAAAAATAAAAACTGCAGAGGTGATCAAATACCACCAAAAAAAAGCTCTATTTGTGGGGTGGGAAAAAAGACATACGTTTTGTTTGGGTACAGCATCGCACGACTGCGCAATTTTCCGTTAAAGTAACGCAGTGCCGAATCGCAAAAAATGGCCTGGTCATTAACCACTTAAGAACCGCCCGCCGCAGTTATACTGCGACAGGCTGGCCCTCCTGCGCAAACCGCTGTAGGTATATGTTGGTTGTGTGCCTGCAGCTAGGAGACGAGCATCTGCTGCCGACGGCGCGCTCCCGCCCCCACTCGTCAGGGGGGACTCCGATTGCCGCCTGTCACCCGCGATCGCTCCCTGCTGAGAGAGAAGAACGGTCGGCTGTTGTAAACACATCTGACCGTTCTTCTCCCTGGAATAATCACAGAGCGCCTGTGATCCCTCTATATAGAATCACAGGTCTCTATGATCATTTCACAAGCCCCGCCCCCATACAGTTAGAAACGCCCCTAGATACACATTTAACCCTTTGATCCCCCCTGGGTTAACCCCTTCTCTGCCAATGGCATTATTACAGTTACAGTGCATATTTTTAGCACTGATTACTGTAGTAATGTCACTGGTCCCCCCAAAAGTGTCAGTTAGGGGCCCGATCTGTCCGCCGCAATGTCGCAGTCTTGCAAAAAATCGCAGATCCCCGCCATTACTAGCAATAAAATAACTAAATAAATAAAAATGACACAAAGCTTACCCATAGTTAGTAGACGCGAAACCAATCAAAATACGCTTATTGCAATTTTTTTTTTTTTTTTTACCAAAAATATGTAGCAGAAAACAAATTGGCCTAAAATGTTAAAAAATTTTGATTTTTTAAATTTTTTTTGGGAATGTTATATAGCAGAATGTGAAAATGATTTTGTTTTTTGTTCAGAATTGTCGCTCTTTTTTTTGTTTATAGCGCAAAAAATGAAAATTGCAGAGGTGATCAAATACCACCAAAAGAAAGCTCTGTTTGTGGGGGGAAAAAAAGACATCAATTTTATTTGGGTACAGCATTGCACGACCGTGCAATTGTCAGTTAAATTAACGCAGTGCCGAATCGCAACAAACGGCCTGATCATTAAGGGGGAAAATCTTCCGGTCCAGAAGTGGTTAAATGAGTACAAAATAGTTTGTGGAGAGGAGAAGTGCTGCGAGTTTTTATTTCTTCTCAGCGCACTCCTATTGGTTGGTGGTCGGGTCTCTCTATGGATTCCGCACGCCCGAGGCCCTGACTCTCTGTTCCTATAAGGAAGGATCCGGCTCTCGTTGTTCATTTCATTTTATAGGAATTTGCATACAAAACATTTCTGTATTTGCATGAAGTGCCTGGCAGTCCCTGAGCAGAAAGCTGCGCGCCGTCCTACCCATCCCCCACACTGAGTGTGCCCAGAACTCGCCATTTTTCTGGTGTGACCAGTGACCGGACTGTGATATTCTGCAGGAATTTCTTATACACTTTGAATCATTTTAGTCTCTTGGCATTATAACCTGTGTGCTTCTATTATCTGCATGGTCCATCCATAGACGCCATAGTCTGAATGAAGATGGGACTGCTCTTTATTCAACCATCATCCAGGGTCACCATCTACTTCCTGGGCTGAGATGCCCACTCAGAGATGACCCGATCGTGTAAATTCTGGTGTCTGTGCAGTTCTTGGTTGTGTTCACAAATGTCTGACACAGATCATCCCCTGCTGCAGCCTCTCAGCTTGTCACTTTTTGCAAAGGTACGATGTACAGTCTGATCACTGGGGGAGGGGAGACTGAGGAAATGCTTTCTTCTCCTTCTACAAAGTTACAATGTACAGTCTGATCACTGGTGGATGGGAGATTGAGGAAATGCTTTCTTCTCCTTCTACAAAGTTACAATGTACAGTCTGATCACTGGTGGATGGGAGATTGAGGAAATGCTTTCTTCTCCTTCTACAAAGTTACAATGTACAGTCTGATCACTGGGGGAGGGGAGATTGAGGAAATGCTTTCTTCTCCTTCTACAAAGTTACAATGTACAGTCTGATCACTGGGGGAGGGGAGACTGAGGAAATGCTTTCTTCTCCTTCTACAAAGTTACAATGTACAGTCGGATCACTGGGGGAGGGGAGGAGAGACTGAGGAAATGCTTCCTCCTGACTGCAGCAGATGACACCTCGGCCCTGGCAGAGTCAGTGTCTGAAGCTCTAAGAAGGTTTTCTACTACTAGCAGGGCAGGAGGGTCGGTTGCCCTGGGCACAATGGTTTATTGCAGGAATGGAGGGGGGGGGGGGTGACGCCTTGACCCTAAGGGAAGGGGGGGGGCGCCTTGACCCTAACCCTAAGGGAAGGGGGGCGCGCAGTTTGGCATTCTTGCTCTGGGCGCTGGATGACCCTGTCTGACCTACAGTCTGATCACTGGGGGAGGGGAGACTGAGGAAATACTTTCTCCTGCCTGCAGCAGACTGATGACATCCTATCCGCCTAGGCACTGATTGAAGCTTGGGAATGGCTTTTTTTTTTCATGATAAAATGTGAAGTTTTTCTGAAGAATTATTCTTTTTTCTGTATATTGTCACATCAGGAATTTATTTATGTAAAGTTCCTGAAAAGTCGCAATAAGGAGATTTTTCACCTAACTAAACCACTGAATGATCGCCTTCTCCCGCTCCTGTTCGTGCTGCCATCTTAAAAATTGTGGCGTGTCCTCATGTGAGCCGCGAGCGTTCGTACAAATGCTGCCAGCTTATGGCAGTTTGCCTGTTTACCACCTGGCGGCGTCTGCGCAAAAATCCATCATGCATGCGCGCGACATTCTCAGTTGAAGCTCAGAAGCACACTGCCTCTTGGGATAGCGGTGACGTAGCCCTCCCAGGAAGCAGTGGGGCCCGGCCTAGGCTAGAAACCCGGAAGTCCTGCTTTGCATCCACCAATGCGTGACGTGAGACTTGAGGTGTTCCAATGGCAGTAGTCTCCTCCTGTGCTGTGCCTGCCCAATATTTCACAGCACCACCATAAATTGGTATGTGGTTTGCCCCAATCCGCCCCTCCCCCACCACCACTACCACCACCATGGCCGCCCCCACCTTTCTCTACCGGTAATGCATTTGTTTTGCCTAAATGCAAACCCAATTCCAAAAAAGTTGGGACACTGTACAAATTTTGAGTAAGAAATGAATGGACTAATTTACAAATCTCATAAACATATACTTTATTCACAATATAATATAGATAACCTATCAAATGTTGAAAGTGAGACTTTTTGAAATGTCAGCCAAATATTGGCTCATTTTGGATTTCTTGAGAGCTACACATTCCAAAAAAAGTTGGGACAGGTAGCAATAAGAGGCCAGAAAAGTTAAATAAGGAACAGCTGGAGGACCAATTTGGAACTTATTAGGTCAATTCGCAACATGATTGGGTATAAAAAGAGCCTCTCAGAGTGGCAATGTCTCTCAGAAGTCAGGATGGGCAGAGGATCACCAATTCCCCCAATGCTGCGGTGAAAAATAGTGGAGCAATATCAGAAAGGAGTTTCTCAGAGAAAAATTACAAAGAGTTTGAAGTTCTCATCATCTACAGTGCATAATATCATCCAAAGATTCAGAGAATCTGGAACAATCTCTGTGTGTAAGGCTCAAGGCCGGAAAACCATACTGGATGGCGGTGATCTTCGGCCCCTTAGACGGCACTGCATCACATACAGGAATGCTACTGTAACGGAAATCACAACATGGGCTCAGGAATACTTCCAGAAAACATTGTCGGTGAACACAATCCACCGTGCCATTCACCGTTGCCGGCTAAAACTTTATAGGCCAAAAAAGAAGCCAAATCTAAATATGATCCAGAAGCGCAGGCGTTTTCTCCGGGCCAAGGCTCATTTAAAATGGTCTGTGGCAAAGTGGAAAACTGTTCTGTGGTCAGACGGATCAAAATTTGAAGTTCTTTTTGGAAAACTGGGACACCATGTCCTCCAGACTAAAGAGGACAAGGACAAACCAAGTTGTTATCCGCACTCAGTTCAGAAGCCTGCATCTCTGATGGGATGGGGTTGCATGAGTGCGTGTGGCATGGGCAGCTTACACATCTGGAAAGGCACCATCAATGCTGAAAGGTATATCCAAGTTCTAGAACAACATATGCTCCCATCCAGACGTCGTCTCTTTCAGGGAAGACCTTGCATTTTCCAACATGACAATGCCCAACCACATACTGCATCAATTACAACATCATGGCTGCGTAGAAGAAGGATCCAGGTACTGAAATGGCCAGCCTGCAGTCCAGACCTTTCACCCATAGAAAACATTTGGTGCATCATAAAGAGGAAGATGCAACAAAGAAGACCTAAGACAGTTGAGCAACTAGAAGCCGGTATTAGACAAGAATGGGACAACATTCCTATTCCTAAACTTAGGCAACTTGTCTCTTCAGTCCCCAGACGTCTGTAGACTGTTATAAAAAGAAGAGGGGATGCCACTCAGTGGTTAACATGGCCTTGTCCCAACTTTTTTGAGATGTGTTGATGCCATGAAATTTAAAATCAACTTTTTTTTCCCTTTTTTTAAATTTATAAATTTTCTCGGTTTAAACATTTTATATGTCATCTATGTTGTATTCTGAATAAAATATTGAAATTGGAAACTTCCACATCATTGTATTCTGTTTTTATTCACAATTTGTACAGTGTCCCAACTTTTTTGGAATCGGGTTTATAGCTTAGTGCTGAGTTATTTGCATTGATTGTCAGCATGCCGGGACTAGCGGTTGATATCTGTGTGTGTTTTGTAGCCGGCTCCCCTTAATTAGGATGACTCCTCACTCCTCAGTTCTGGATATTAATTATTAGAACGCCATGTGTCAGCTCCAGCTCGGCACGTACGCACTGCCAGGCGTGTGAGAGAGAGTTTGGGGACACACCTCTCTGCTGCTCTGCCCTGAACACCTTGCCAAAAATGTTCAGCGAGCCCCGGATTAGAGGAGAAGCCAGGAACCCTGGAGCAGGAGCCTGAAATACCGTAAAAGCTTCAACGCATTCCACCCAAAAAATGATACTTTTGTTCAAGAGATGGTTGGAGTATCATCTGACAGCCTCTTCTGTACCTCAGAAGCTCCAATGTGAGGTCCATTATGAGGGTTTCCCACCATCCCTGTGTTGAGTTCCCGGGTCTGTACACCTACTGTGCCCATTGAGAAGGGTTCCCACCATCTCTGAGCTGAGTTCCTGGGTCTGTACACCTGCTGTGCCCATTATGATGGGGGTTCTCCCTGTAACCCCAACCCAAACATGAGCCTTCTCCTTTGTGAACTCAACATTGACCTTCCCTGTAACCCCATTACAATCCCTTCCCCATCCCCTACACTAACCTTCTCTTTTGTAACCCCATAACTAACCCCTTATGTAACTCCAACACTACTTGCCCAACCCTAACACTGACCACCTCCCTTGTAGCCCAATACCAAGCCTTCCTGTATCTCCATTACTACCCACCCAACCCTATCACTAACCTTCTCACCTGTAACCCCAACACAAGCCCTTCCCGTAGTCCGAATGCTAACTGCCCAATCTTAACACTAAACTCTGTTGTAACCCTCCCTGTAACCCCATTATTGCCCCCCCCCCCCCACACACACACACACACACACTAGCCTTCTGCCTTGTAACCCATCACAAAACCTCCCTGTATTACCATCACTAACCCTCTCTGTTACCCCACCATTAACCTTCCCTGTAACCCCAACAGTATCCACCCAACCCAAATACTAATCTTTTGCCTTGTAACCCCAAAACAAACCTTCCTGTAGTCCCAACACGATGTGCCCAACCCTAACACTAAAATTCTCCCCTGTAACTCCAACATAAGCCCTTCCTGTAGTCCCAACATTAACTGCCCAAGTCTAACACTAATCTTCTTCCTTGTAGAGTATTACTAAGCCATCCTTTGTATCCATTACTACCTGCCCAGCCTAACACTAACTTTATCCCATGTAACCTTAACACAAGCCCTTCCTGTAACCCCAACCCTAACACTAACCTTCTCCCCTGTAACCCCAACAAAAGCCTTCCCAACATTAACTGCCCAACCCTAACACTAACCTACCCCCGTAAACCAAACACAAGCCCTTCCTGTAGTCCCAAAATTACCTACCCAACCCTAACACTGACCTTCTCCCCTGTAACCCCAACAAAAGCCCTTCATGTAGTCTTGTTATTCACTCCCCAAGCCTTACACTAACCATCTTCCTTGTAATCCATTACTAAGCCTTTCTGTATCTCCATTACTACCTGCCCAACCCTAACACTAACCTTTTTCCTTGTAACCCCAACACAAACCTTCCTGTAGTCCCAACACGACATGCCCAACCTTAACACTAAAATTCTCCCCTGTAACTCCAACATAAGCCCTTCCTGTAGTCCCAACATTAACTGCCCAAGCCTAACACTAACCTTCTTCCTTGTAGTGTATTACTAAGCCATCCTGTGTATCCATTACTATCTGCCCAGCCCTAACACTAACTTTCTCCCTCTGTAACCTCAATACAAGCCCTTCCTGTAACCCCAACGCTACCTGCCCAACACTAACCTTCTCCCCTCTAACCCCAACAAAAGCCCTTCTGTAGTCCCAGCATTAACTGCCCAACCCTAACACTAACCTACCCCCCGTAAACCAAACACAAGCCCTTCCTGTAGTCGCAACATTAAATGCCCAACCCTGACACTAACCTTCTCCCATGTAAACCCAACACAATCACTTCCAGTAGTCCCAACACTACCTGCCCAACCCTAACACTGACCACCTCCCCTGTAACCCCAACAAAAGCCCTTCCTGTAGTCTTATTATTAACTTCCCAAGCCTAACACCAACTACCTTCCTTTTAGTCCATTCCTAAGCCTTCCTGTATCTCCATTACTACCTGCCCAACCCTAACACTAATATTCTCCCTTGTAACCCCAACACAAATCCTTCCTGTAGCCCTAACACTAACCTTCTCTCTTGAAGCCCATTACTAACCGTCCCTATAAGCCAATTACAACCCCCAACCCTAACACTAGCCTTCTTCCTAGTATCTAAACACTAACCTACCCTGCAGTGGCGGCCCGTCCATTGGGGGCGTAGGGGCGCCACCCCCCCCCCCTATCCATGCATCCAGCTCCCTAATCTACATGCAGGGCGCCAGAGGTATGGATTCCAGTGGGGTTTTTTTTTTTTTTTAAGCACGTGATTAGAGCCAGAGGCTCTAATAGGCTTCAAAAAAGGGTGGGCTCGGGGCGCAGAGCACTGCACCCTGAGCCCACCCAGTTGTGTGACAATAGCGAATGAATATTCGCTATTGCCACACTGATTCTCCTCCCGGCCAATCAGGAAGTCCTGAGACCTGTTTCCCAATTGGCCAAAAGGAGAAGGCATGCTATTGGCCAAGAAGGGGGGGAGGAGGCGGCCGCTGAGAAGGGACATGAAGGAGCCTGAGGGGGGAAGCCGCCACCCCTTGTCATTCCGGAGGAACAAGGTAAGTAAACTGGTGGACTGGCGGGCAAGCGAGTGGGGGGGAGAGATGTGGTGGTGCTGGCTGGAGTGATATGGGGGGGGGCAGGTCTGTCTGCTGCCCCCCCCGACTGATGGAGCACCAGCCGCCACTGCCTCCCTGTAACCCCAACCCTAACACCAACCTTCTCCTTCAACCTTTTTACCGCAACTTTAAACCTCCCTGCAACCCTAACATTTATTCAGACACTACCAACCCTTCCATAACCCTAACACTCAAACACTAAAGTTTCCTTTCAGTAATCCCAACACTGGCCCTCCCTTGTAACCCGTATAAATGTAATCCCATGTTTGCCGTCAACCTCTCCTGTGCAGAGATCCTCTGAGCCTAAAACAAACTCCTCCTCGCCAAAAGGAAATCCAACTTTACATTTTTTTGGTGGAGGAAAAAGTGTCTCAGAGGAGCAATGATCTAAAGTTTCTTGGGCATTCAGACCCACATGGGTGCACTGAGCACATGAAAACTATGTGGTAAACCAAATCAAGACTTTTAACAATCAGAACTCACAAAACTGCAGGAGAAGAAAGGGTTAAGGCGGTACCTTCTGAGGGCCCCACACTGGTGAGTGATGGCGAGGGCACTCAATGCTAATTAATGCCATTGCAAGCTGGCAGCTGGGCGCTCGCAGACTGCAGCTGAAAAGAGAATTGAGCATAAACATGGAGGCAATTTAGGGATTAGCGTCCGTGCCGCAGCAGGTAGACTCCTTGCTTCTATCCTCCAGTTTGGTACGGCGAGCGGGCTTTCACATTCCTCTGATAATGATATGTAATTTCACTACGGTGAAAAAGAGTGTGGTGGTGGGGGGGGGGGGGGGGGGGACTTTAATCAGCGAGACCGTGGGAAAAATCTCCTGCACACAGCGATGTACGAAATAAAAAAGTCATCACCTTTTGTAGAAGATAAATCTGTGGTTGGTGAACCTGTGCAAACATGTCTGGTGATGAACAATCACTGATAATGGGTAACGACTTCAAGCCCAGGAACAACCGAGTTCATGTTTTAGCAGTTGATACAGTTAGAGGACCAGTCACTTTTAAAAATCTTGTTCACCGTTGGGTGTGATGGAAGCCCTCGAAATAGTCATTGTGACCTTGGCATTCATGGCGGGTTACCTTGATGGAACCTGATGATGTTGGCGAAGACCTGTCCTCCTCTGTCCATTCTGACCCTTACAGCAATAATAGCCCCTTGAAAGTTACTTTGCCTGGAGAAACTGTTGCTTTGTAGGGGTTAGCCCAGGGTTTCTCAACCAGGGTTCCTCCTGAGCTTGCTAGGGGTTCCTTGAGCAATGGGCAATTTCTTCTTCTCTGATAAGTTCCCACTGACACCATTGTTCCTTTTAGTTATCTGTAAGGGGGTAATTCTTCCCAATGATAAGAGTAAGGCGCATTCTTCCCACTGACTGTCGCACTAATGCAGGGTTTCCCAACCAGGGTTCCTCCTAAGGTTGCTAGGGGTTCCTTGAGCAATGGGGAATTTCTTCCTCTTCGATAAGTTCCCACTGTTCCTTTTAGCTATCTGTAAGGGGGTAATTCTTCCCAATGATGATAAGAGTAAGGAGCATTCTTCCCACTGACTGTCACACTAATGTGTCATGAGTTATAGATTTTTTAATTTTTAGCAGGGCTCCCCCCCCCCCCCAAGACCAGAAATGTATTTCAAGGGTTGCTCTGTGTTGAAAAGGCCAAACTGCTCAGGGTTTGGTTCCAGCAGGGTTCGGTGAACTTCCAAAGACGTTTTGGTTGCCGAACCTAAACCTCATTGAAAAAAATTGGAACTGAATCTGTCAAATGAAAAATACCCATTTTCTCCTGAGCTATGACAGGCTTTATGTCCTCAACATGGGGGGTAGCCTTGTCAGGGGGGACCCCAATGCAAAGCACCTTGTCTCTATGTTGATGGGGACAAGGGCCTCTTCCCAGCAATCATGGTCAGTGGTTGTGGGGGGGTCTGCAAACAGGGGGCTTATTAGAATCTGGAAAACCCATTTTAGCAAAAAAGGGGACCCCCTAGATGCTGCCCCATCCTCCCTCATTAATTATAAAGCAGTGGCAGAACTACTAGGGTCTCAAAGTTTGCAGTTTTGATTGGGCTCTGGCACTCTGCCACCATGGAGGGACCCCAAAATGGAAGGAAGGGGGCAGCTGCAGAACATGTGAAAAAGTCCTACTGCGGGACCCTAAGGCTCGGTTCACACTGCTGTGACCGCCAAAGTCATGCGACTTGCTTGCAATTTCCTTGCAACATGCTTACAATTTTCTTTGCGAATTCCTTGCAACTTTTTTTATTGAACATGCGGTCTATTGCTCTCAAATGGCAGAAAAGTGGTGCTGGAACCCTATTTTTTGTTGCTGCCGCTTGAGTCGCATTGATTAAGATGGCATCCGTTGAAACAAACGTGTTTTGATTTGTCATGTGTAAAGGGCCCTGGAATCAGTAAGAAGGGCCATGTGCTCAGAGGAAAGGGCCCCAGGACCAGAGCAAAGGGCCCTTCAAGGTTTCTTGTACCTGGGCTCTGAAGGTTCTAGTTAAGACTCTGGTATAAAATACATAGTATCCCTACTTGTTCACAAAAAAAAAAAAATTATAACTTAGAAATAAAGGCATCCCAATATTTGAAAAAAACTTTTTATTTTTCATATAACTAGGTCTCCAACTTCCATTCTGGCCTTCCCTCCTCTATGATTTACCTTAATTGGGGTGGGAGGCTCCTCTACTTCTTGCCTCACTTGGGAAGCTTGTTTCATCTACAGTATTTTGCTCATAGAAGGCACAATCCAACCTTTCTGAGGTACACCTCATTTTTGTAATTTACTATTGAATATTGAAATTGTTATAATTTATGTCATTTATGTTTGTAATTTTTCATAATTCTTATATGTATATTTTCTATTGTGTACAGAATTTCACTTGTATAGATGTCCGTAAGTCTCCTGATGAAGCCATTATTCCATGGCGAAACTTGTTGTGCTGACACCACCAATGTTTCTCTCCCCTTCTTTTTATGTTCTTTTAAACAAAAAGATGTTTTGTATTTGTATTAAATAAAATTATATTTTTTATTTTTATATAAAAGGAAAATTATTTTTCTCCATCATTTATATTTTTTGAAAAAATATTTTTTGCACCTTTTAAAGTCCCACATACTTCCTGTCTTATTCTATCTCTATTACTAAAGGTTGTGGTGCATTCTATTTTGCTCTCCGGCAAAAGAAAAATTAAAGGTGAAAAAAAATGAAGGTTCCCGATAAGACTCTGGTATAAAAAACATAGTATCCCTACTTGTTCACAAAAAAAAAATTATAACCTAGAAATAAAGGCATCCCGATATTTGAAAAGTATTTTATTAAAAAACGTCACTGCTATTCTGCACTTTTGCTTATGTGGCAGGGATTCCCAGTAACATCGGTTCCTAGGGACACAGCAGTTGCAAGAAACCACTGCTTCGGAACCAGTGACAGCAGGAAACTGTTTTATATATATATTGTATATATATATATATAATCGTTGCCATTCGCAACCATTCCAGTAACCCAGGGCGATATCCCGGACGAGCCCCCAAATGTAGCACTGGCCCCTTGAGGACTGCTGAATAATAAACTCTAGGGTCCCCCTGGGTTATTGTTAGCAACACTGGCATTCAAAGATTAACACTTTACTTCTTGGCTTGTCAATGATCAGTCCAGGGGTATGTAGTTGTTTTTGGTGTTTTTATTTTAAATAGGGATGGCAGAAGGGAATAGTGGGATACTCCAAATTACCTATTTACAAGTTGTGAAGACTCCTATCGAATGCTCTACCTTGCCACTTAGGTAGATTTGGGTTTAAGTCTCGTGAACTACATTTATCTTCAGGACATTCTCCTCAGTATCCCCTTTCTGGACTGCTGACACCTGTCCACTGACTATCCTACTTTTAGGGTGCCCCTCCTCAGGTTAGGCCCCTTGACAAGATCCACTGTACTCATGATACTGTTTTTGTAGGGTCTCCAGTGTCTCCCCACTCAGTCAGCTTTCCTGGACCTCTGGGTTCAACTCCATTCCTCTTGTCCCCAGGCCGACCGTCTGTAACCATGTGCCACTGCTACACTGGAGGAGGCAGTCACCCCCCTCCCTCTGGGACTCCGCTCTCCAGCCAAAGACCCTGCAGCACATGTGCTCCTGGCTTTTATACAGTATCCCATAATGCACCGAGACAGCCGATCTCTGCCAAATCACTGGGACTGGTTTAAACCTGTGTACCCATTGGCCAGGTTTCCTTCCACTGTCCAACATGCCTCCCTATTGGACCAGTGTGAAACACCATCTAGACCCAATGAATCACATACTGAGCACACAGAGCAGACCTAACTCACAGATCCTGCTGTCTGGTAGGCAGAGAGCAATAGAGATTTACCTGCTGCTCCTCTGATAGGCAGACAGAGCCAAAAACTATACTCACTCACTAGCACCTACCTAGGAGGGGGCTGTATATGTGTGTGTATGTGTGTGTGTGTGTGTATATATAATATTATACGGTAGAAATTGCACCTCTTTATACACTCACTGGTCATTTTATTATGTACACCTGTTCAATTGCTTGTTAACACAAATTGCTAATTAGCCAATCACTTGGCAGCAACTCTAGACATGTTGAAGACTAATTGCTGAAGTTCAAATCAAGCATTAGAATGGGGAAGAAAGTGGATTTAAAGTGATAGTAAAGTCTTTTTTTTGTTAAAAATAACAAACCTGTTATACTCGCTGCAGTGGTTTTGCACAGAGCAGCCCAGATCCTCCCCTACTCAGGTCCCTCTTCAACTCTCCTGGCCCCTCCCTCCTGTTGAGTGCCCCCACAGCAAGCTGCCTGCTATGGGGGCACCCGAGCCGAGCCGCAGCTCTGTGTGTCCATTCAGACATGAAGCCGCAGCCCAACCCCACCCCCTCTTTCCTCATTGGCTCACTGAATTTGATTGACCACAGCAGGAGCCAATAGCGCCACGCTGCTGTCTCAGCCAATGAGGAGGGAGAGTCTCGGGCAGCTGAGTATCTCCTGCAACATCGCTGGATAGTGATGGGGCTCAGGTAAGTATTAGGGGGGCTGCTGCACACAGAAGGTTTTTTTTATCTTCATGCAAACAATGTACCTTCTACCTTTACAACCACTTTAAGTGACTTTGAACGTGGCATGGTTGTTGCTGCCAGAAGGGCTGGTCTGAGTATTTCTGGGATTTTCACACACAACCATCTCTCGGGTTTACAGAGAATGGTGGGAAAAAAGAGAAAATATCCAGTGAGCGGCAGTTGTGTGTAAGAAAATGCCTTTTTGATGTCAGAGGAGAATGGGCAGACTGGTTCCAAATAATAGAAAGGCAACAGTAACTCAAATAACCACTGGTTACATCCAAGGTATGCAGAATACCATCTCTGATCACACAACACATCGGACCTTGAAGCAGATGGGTTACAGCAGCAGAAGACCACAGCAGGTGCCACTCCTGTCAGCTAAGAACAGGAAACTGAGGCTATAATTGGCACAGGATCACCAAGATTGGACAATAGAAGATTGGAAAAACGTTGCCTGGTCTGATCAGCTGCGACGTTCAGATGGTAGGGTCAGAATTTGGTGCTTGGATCCATCCTGCCTTGTGTCACCAGTTCAGGCTGGTGGTGGTGGTGTAATGGTGTGGGGGATATTTTCTTGGCACACTTTGGGCCCCTTAGTACCAATTGAGCATCATATAAACACCACTGCCTACCTGAGTATTGTTGCTGACCATGTCCATCCCTTTATGACTACAGTGTCCCCATCTTCTGATGGCTCCTTCCAGCAGGATAATGCACCATGTCACAAAGCTCCAATCATCTCACCACTGGTTTCTTCACCATGACAATGAGGTCACTGTACTCCAATGGCCTCCAAACTCACCAAAAACGGTCACTGTACTCCACACTCACCAGATGAGGTCACTGTACTCCAATGGCCTCCACGCTCACCACATCTCATCCAATAGAGCACCTTTGGGATGTGGTGGAACGGGCGATTGGCATCATGGATGTGCAGCCAACAAATCTGCAGCAACTGCATAAAGCTATCATGTCACTATGGAGCAAAATCTCTGAGGAACGTTTCCAACACCTTGTAGAATCTATTCCAGGAAGAATGAAGGCAAAAGGGGGTCCAACCCGGTACTAGCAAGGTGTACCTAATAAAGGGGCCAGTGATGGCAGGCTCTTGCTGAACAGAGGACTCAGTCCCGATTCACACATATGCGATGCAGGAACCCTGCGAATCCACTCATCGCATTTAAATCGCAGGCAGTTCACACTGCCATAGGCGAATCGCTGGGGGTGTCAATACAAAGTTAACGACGCCCCCCCACATCAGTTCGCATATCGCAGTGCGAACGGTCAGTTCGGACAGGAATCGGATTGCATAGGTGTGATCCGATTCTGGTGCGGACCCAAAAAAAGGATCCTTTGTAAGTTGTGTGCGAATCCGATGCAAATTCAGCCATACAATCTGTATGGCCGAATTTGCACCGCACAGACCTCGCATGTGATTTGCAGAGCAGTGCGCTCCGAATCGCATGCAATGTCTGTCATTGCATATGTGTGAACCGGGACTGACTGGGCAACCGACAGCTCATCCCTACCGCTCTGAAGGCCAAGTGCCTTAACATTTCATCACATGACCTCTTGCTGTAAGGGAGGATCAGCAAATCTTGGCTCGGATCCCTTTTCAGTTGCAGAGTGAGTGCCCAGCTGCCAGCTTGCAACGGCATTAATTAGTATTGAGTGCCCTCCTGTGAGATTACATGACTGAATGCTAAAAGATAAAGCGGCAGTTTCTCCGGTCTGAGTTCATGTCTTTTGCATTTAAGGTATATCTGCAATCCGATTTATTAATAGATTTAAAGTAGGAAATGGCAAAAAGTTCCAGGAAGGAACTCCTTTTTGCTTTTACTATAATGCAGAAAAGTCCGAACTTCTGTCAGGTTTTTATTGTTGTCTGTGTCCCCATTTCGGGGTACCGCTCTCACTTCCTGTCCCAGTATTGCTTTAACCCACTTTAAGATCGGAAGGATTTACCCCCTTAATGACCAGGCCATATTTTGCGATTCGGCACTGCGTTAACTTTAACTGACGATTGCGCGGTCGTGCGACGGTGTACCCAAACGAAATTGACGTCCTTTTTTTCCCACAAACGGAGCTTTCTTTTGGTGGTATTTGATCACCTGTGCGATTTTTATTTTTTGCGCTATAAACAAAAAAAAAGCGACAATTCTGGAAAAAAAAATATTTTTCACATTCTGCTATATAACATTCCCAAAAAAAATTTAAAAAACAAATTTTTTTACATTTTAGGCCAATTTGTTTTCTGCTACGTATTTTTGGTAAAAAAAAAATCGCAATAAGTGTATTTTGATTGGTTTGCGCAAAAGTTATTGCGTCTACTACGGGAAAGATTTATGCCATTTTTATTATTTTTTTTTTTTTAACTAGTAAGGTGGCGATCTGCGATTTTTAGCGGGACTGCGACACTGTGGAGGACAGATACGTGTGCAGGGGTTGTCAGGGCGCGTGCTAGGGTTGCTACCTCATCCCTTCAACCACTTCAGCCCCAAAAGGATTTGCCCCCTTAATGACCAGGCCATTTTGTGCAATTTGGCACTGCGTTACTTTAAAGGACAATTGCGCGTTCATGCGACACTGTACCCTAATAAACTGATGTCCTTTTTTTCCCACAAATAGAGATTTCTTTTGGTGGTATGTAAACCCCTGTGCAATATTACCGTATTTTTTATTTTTTTTTTTATTGAGCTATAAACAAAAAAAGAGCGACCATTCTGAAAAAAAAAAAAAAAATATATATATATATATATGTGTGTATATGTTTTTTTTTTTTTTTTTTTTTTTTTTTTTTTACTTTGTTATAAAAAAATCTAATTTCTTCATAAATTTAGATCAATATGTATTCTGCTACGTATTTTTAATAAAAAAAAAAAAAAAAATCCCAATTGTGCAAAAGTTACAGTGTCTTCAAACTATGGGATATCAACTGGAAATAATTTTTATACTAATAGCGGCAATGGCAATTTATAGTAATGGCGGCAATCAGCGACTTATAGCAGGACTGCGATATTACGACGGACAATCTGACACTTTGTGGAAACCATTGATATTAACACAGCGATCAGTGCTAAAAATTAGCATTGTCACTGTATTAATGATACTGGCTGGGATGGGGTTAACCATCTGGGGGGAATAAAGGGTTAAACGTGTGCCTAGCCAGTGTTTGTGTACTATGTGAGCTGCTTTTACTCATGGATGTGATGGATTTTATTCCCTGCTTTGAAGGGGGAAAAAAATCCAGCACATCCCGACTGACAGAACGGAGCATAGCTTTGTTTACATAGGCAGAACTTCATCCTGTGTCTCTCCTTGCCCATCAACGGGTGCTGGCGGACATCTATTGGCCGGCATCCGCTGATTGGTATCTGCTGTGACTAATCACAGCAGACGCTGTGCGCCCCCTAGGGGAAGTGCAGAATCGTGTGTGTGTGTGTGTGTGTGTGTGTGTGTGTGTGTGTATGTGTATGTATATGTATATATATATATATATATATATATATATATATATATATATATATATATATATATATGTGTATGTATGTAATGTGTGTGTGTGTGTATATGTATGTATATATATATATATATATATGTGTATGTAATGTGTGTGTGTATATATGTATATATGTATGTATGTGTATATGTATGTATGTGTATATGTATATACACACACACAGATACAAGTGCATCTCATAAAATTATAATATCATTAAATTGTTAATTTATTTTAGTAATTCAATTCAAAAAGTGAATATATTTCAAGCATTTCTTTGATTTAATTTTGATGATTATGGCTTACAGCTAGTGAAAAAAAAAAACAGTTCAGTATCTCAGAAAATTAGAATATTACATAAGACCAATAAAAATCTTTTTTGTTTTTTTTTTTTTTACACAGAAATGTTGGCTTTGTGAATAGTCTGTCCATGTACAGTATGGAATGCACTCAATACTTGGTTGGGGTTAATTTTGCATGAATTACTGCGTCAATGCGGCGAGGCATGGAGGCGATCAGCCTGTGGCACTGCTGAGGTGTTATGGAAGCCCAGGTTGCTTTGATAGCGACCTTCAGCTCATCTGCATTGTTGGGTCTGCTGTCTCTCATCTTCCTCCTGACAATACCCCACAGATTCTCTATGGGGTTTAGGTCAGGCGAGTTTTGCTGGCCAATCAAGCACAGTGATGCCATGATCATGTGACCAGGTATTGGTAGTTTTGGCAGTGTGGGCGGTGCCAAGTCCTGCTGGAAAATTAAATCCGCATCTCCATAAAGCTGGGCAGCAGAGGGAAGCATGAAGAGCTCTAGAATTTCCTGCTAGAGGGCTGCGCTGACTTTGGACTTGATAAAACACAGAGGACAAACACCAGCAGATGACATGGCTCCCCAAATCATCACTGACTGTGGAAAATGTTGCATTTCATTTGGAAATCAAGGTCCTAGAGTCTGGAGGAGGGATGGAGAGGCACAGAATCCAAGTTGCATGAGGTCCAGTGTGAAGTTTCCACAGTCAGTGGTGATCATTAAAGGTCTATACAGGGAAATCATCTCAATCCTTCAATTTCATAATTATTTGACTTTGCAATGGTCTGGAATACGTACCCCTAAATCTAATTTTTCTATAGCCCTGGCCGGCACTGTTCCCCTAAGATTGTTCTTTCCCCTAATGTGTTTTCCATACTTAAAACAGAGTTCCACCCAAAAGTGGAACTTCCGCTCATTTGCTCCCCCCCCCCCCATGGTGACACATTTGGCACCTTTCAGGGGGAAGGGGGGGACAGGTACCTGTTTTTGACAGGTATCCTTCCCCAGTTCCGGGAGACGGCGGCACGGCGCCGTCCCTCAGCCCCCTCCTCCTCCCCCCGCCAATCCGAATGTGCATTGCACTTCGCATATGTGCAGTAGGGACCCGCCCGTGAAGCCGCAAGGCTTCACTGCCGGGTTCCCTTACCAGCAATGGCGGCGGCAGCACCCAACAGCCGATGGAAACATCGGCTGCGGTGCCGACATCGCTGGTATCCAGGACAGGTAAGTGTCCTAATATTAAAAGTCATCACTCCGATGCTGCAGCTGTCCTCTGCCGGCTCTAAGACTGAGAACCGTGTGTTTACATGACCGTTGATCGCTCAGTTCTCTTATCTTCATTGAGCAGAAAGTGGTGACTCTCCGTGGCTTTCTGCTCGGCCCCTCCAGTGCTCACTGGAGCGCCAGGCTGGGGAGGGAATGGCTGGGGAGGGAATGGCTGGGGAGGGAATGGCTGGGGAGGGCTCTCAGTAGCTCACTGAGAGGCTGAGCCAGCTGCTGGCCAGGCATCTGGGTCAATCCTGGCATTATTGTCGGGATCCCTCTGAAGTCTGGACCAGCTCTGTGATGTCAGCCTACAGTGAATGTTCAATGTGAAAATTCACAAATGACCAAATCAATTTTATCGCTATCCCTCATCCTTATTTGCTGTTCAATAATCGCCATGCTGCCCAAATCTTGAGATCTAGATAGAGATGGGTCCTGAATATTATTTGGGGGTAAAACTTGTGGGCCATGGGCTGTCTTGGTGCTCTTGTGAAGGGGTCAGCGGTCCCAACCTTGCTTTCTAAGGGTTTTTTTTAACCCTTTCCCCGCCATGGAGGCCATCGCCACGCTAGACGATCTGCGCTAATGTATTCCTAGACCTCTGGATGCTAACAAATATGCCGACGAGGGAAATGAGGAGGTGATGAAAATCTACCCCGATCTTTATTTATTTGGCTCTTCGGTTAACTTCCCCAACATCCGGGGGAAAAGAAAACGCACGAAGAAATATTATCAAAGCCTCTGCCTGGCATCCTGCGAGCAGCCATAGCGGCGAAGTCTGACTCTGCGGATCAGGTTCCTTCAGAAGCGGACATGAGGGAGATGAGGCACCCAGCACGCGGCATGTCTGCGTCGGTACTGACAGCTAGCGCTGGGGATCGGCGTCTGTGAAGTCGAAGGAAGCCGGGGAAAGGGGGGCACCCGAAACCTGTAGGGAAGTGATTAAGGGGGGAGGGGTGAGAAATCTGAGTAAACAGGACTGGTGAAAATGAAGACGGGAGGAAGTGAGAGGAATATGAAAGCCGGACTTCTGGTCCCTTGCTAATCCCTGTACATGCTGCAGGATATAAGCGGACAAAGTGTAAATCTAGCACAGTTGCTTTACCCAGCAGCAGCGTCCAGATGAGATAACGGCGGTCACCGGGGATTCGTCTGCCTCTGGATTTGGGATGATGTACTATGAGGAGCTGTCAAATACTTCCTACTTAATGTAGAACATTGCTGGAAGATCGGCCAAAGCAGTAGAAACTGTAGTTCAACTCTTCCAAATGTAAAAATAAAGAACTTGATGGGGGAAAAGAATAATCCTCTGATCGAGTATAGAACTGGGGGGCAGTGTTGACCAGAATTGCAGGGGAATAAGATTCAGGTCATCTAGGCATTGGACTATATATATCTTTATATCTCTAGAAGGATCACCAGCAGGAGGAAGGAAGTCCCGATTCCTCGATCTAGATCTTTATATTACTAGAGGGGTAACCAGCAGGAGGAAGGCGGTTTGGATTCCTCTATATAGATCTTCATATCTCAGAAGGATCACCAGCAGGAGGAAGGAGGTTCTCATTCCCCTATATAGATCTTTATATCACAACATGGATCCAGTGCTGTATTTTGGCCTAGGCCAACAAGGCCCAGGCCTAGGGCGGCACTTTTGCAGGGGGGCAGCAAAAAAGCCACCCCCCCTCCACCTGAGACTCTTTTGGCCACTGGTTGCTAGAGCTGCCTCTCTTACCCCCTCTCTCTCACCTCTCCTCTCTCTCTCTCTCATTCCCCTCTCTCTCTCATTCCCCCTCTCTCTCTCTCTCTCTCTCTCTCTCTCCCTCACCCCCCCTCTCTCTCTCATCCTCCCTCGCTCTCTCTCATCCTCTCTCTCTCTCTCATCTCCCCCTCTCGTGAGATCTCAGGGGTTCATGCTGGGACTTGCAGTCCTTCAATTTTGGAAGGAGTCACATCCGTTAAAAAAGGAGTGGGGCAAATTTACATAGGAGGAGGAAGGGGGGCGCCCAATTTTAGTCTCGCCTAGGACAGCACAAAACCAAAATACACCACTGCATGGATCACCAGCAGGAGAAAGGAGGTTCAGATTCCTCTATAGAGATCTTTTATATCACTAGCGGGGTCACCAGCAGGAGGAAGGAGGTCCTGATTCCTCTATATACACTATATTACCAAAAGTATTGGGACGCCTGCCTTTACACGCACATGAACTTTAATGGCATCCCAGTCTTAGTCCGTAGGGTTCAATATTGAGTTGGTCCACCCTTTGTAGCTATAAAAGCTTCAACTCTTCTGGGAAGGCTGTCCACAAGGTTTAGGAGTGTGTCTATGGGAATGTTTGACCATTCTTCCAGAAGCGCATTTGTGAGGTCAGGCACTGATGTTGGACCAGAAGGCCTGGCTTTGCAGTCTGCGCTCTAAATTCATCCCAAAGGTGTTCTATCGGGTTGAGGTTTAGGACTATGCAGGCCAGTCAAGTTCCTCCACCCCAACTCTCGCTCATCCATGTCTTTATTGACCTTACTTGCACTGGTCCAAATCATTTGGTGGAGGGGGAATTATGGCGTGGGGTTGGGCTTGGTCCCTTAGTTCCAGTAAAGGGAACTCTTAAGGCGTCCGCATCCCAGGACATTTTGTGTAATTTTATGCTCACAATTTGTGGGAACAGTTTGGGGATGGCCCCTTTCTGTTCCAACATGACTGCACAACAGAAGAGGAATTCCTTGAAACGCGTCAGCCCACGGGGTCTTCAGTGACTGTTATTTAAACGTGTTGATGCATTGGATGGAACTTACTAAGATCTGTGATACGCTTTTTATTATTACTTTTGTGAGTATAATAACCATGTTTTTATACAATAAATTATTTGTCTCGGGATAGGTCAGTGTGCCCTCTGTTTGTTTTGTATAGTTGCAGTGTTAGACTTCCCCAAGTCTTTGAGGGCAGCAAGACCGTGGTTACCCATTTTCAAAAGTAATGAACATCCAAGCATATCCCTCTGGAGGGGCCATTTTCCTAAGCGCAGGAGGTATTGTGTGTGTGACTGTTTCAAAAACCTTTTGGACAGCCTTGAAGCTGTTATAGCTGCAAAGGGTGGGCCAACTCCATATTGAACCCTACGGACTAAGACTGGGATATGACAACCTCTGGATAGGACCGAGAGCACGTGAACTCAGCTTCTTTGGTGGACCATGGCGAGGCCTGTTCTGAGTGGAACCTGTCCTGTTAAACCGCTGTATGGTCTTGGCCACCGTGCTGCAGCTCAGTTTCAGGGTCTTGGCAATCTTCTTATAGCCTAGGCCATCTTTATGTAGAGCAGCAATTCTTTTTTTCAGATCCTCAGAGAGTTCTTTGCCATGAGGTGTCATGTTGAACTTCCAGTGACCGGTATGAGAGAGAGCAATAAAACCAAATTTAACACACCTGCTCCCCATTCACACCAGAGACCTTGTAACACTAACGAGTCACATGACACCAGGGAGGGAAAATGGCTAATTGGGCCCAATTTAGACATTTTCGCTTAGGCCCCTTTCATACATACGGTCCATTCAGTTTATCAGTTCAGTCACGTTTTTTGTCTTCAGTCAACATCCGTTTTCATCTCAGTTCATATCCGTTTTTTTTATCCGTTTTTCATCCGTTTTTCGTCAGTTGTCATCCGTTGTCATCCGTTTTTTATTCGCTGTCATCCGTTTTTCATTCGTCGTCATCCGTTGTCATCCGTTTTTCATTCGTTGTCATCCGTTTTTCATTCGTTGTCATCCGTTTTTCATTCGTTGTCATCCGTTTTTCGTCCGATCCGTTTTTTTTTTTTTTTGACGGATGAAAAATAGGGCATTTATCTGTTCAAAAAAACAGACATTGATGGAAGCGGATGAAAACGGATGTTAACGAATGATCATCCGTTGTCATCTGTTTTAGATGCATTGATGTCAGTTTTTCATCTGTCCTTAGGGACCTTAGGGGCCTTAGGGATGTACTCCCCTAAGCGGTTTAGACATTAATGGCTGTGTGTTGAGTTATTTTGAGGGGACAGCAAATTTACACTGTTATACAAGCTGTACACTCACTACTTTACATTGTAGCAAAGTGTCATTTCTTCAGTGTTGTCACAAAGATAGAATAAAATATTTACAAAACATGTGAGGGGTGTACTCACTTTTGTGAGATTGTGTGTGTGTTATATAATCACTAGAGGGATCACCAGCAAGAGGAAGGTGGTCTTGATTCCTCTATATAGTTTTTTTTTTTTTTTTTTTTTTTTTTATCACTAGAGGGATCACCAGCAGAAAGCAGGAGGTCCTCGTTTCCCCGTACGTAGATTTTTAGTTGGACCTCCGTAACCCAGTTCTGTAGATCTCACTTACATAAAGATATTGATAGAAGTCCAGATTTAGTGCATCTTCTAAACCTGAGAGGGCATCTAGCACAATGGTGTTTTGGTACCTGAATAGTCCCGAAATCTCCTGAATTGTTTTTACACTTTTTATATTTTGCAAAGTTTTCCCTGTTGGTATCTATTTCATATACTTCTCTGTTTTTGTACATTTTCAGCCATGTGTAGGGCACCAGGATTTATCTTATACTTCCTTTGTTTGGACAGAGCCAGCACAGATAAGGTAAGAAGTTTAACCCGCTGCATTAAGAGAAAACATGATCTAGGAATAGAGAATCAGAAAGCTGAAGTTACCCAACCACACAAGACTCGAATTGATTCCATAGTTCGAGTCAAAGCCTAACTGAATGTGTAAAGAACACGTAAACCAGGAAAAGTGTGCCGTGTGTGTGTGTGTATGTGTATGTATATGTATATATAATATATATATATATATATATATACATATACACTGGCCACTTAATTAGGTACACCTTGCTAGTACCGGGTTAGACCCCCTTTTGCCTTCATTCTTGGTGGAATAGATTTTACAAGGTGTTGGAAACGTTCCTCAGAAATTTTGCTCCAAAGTGACATGATAGCGTCACGCAGTTGCGGCAGATTTGTTGGCTACACATCCATGATGCCAATCTCCCGTTCCACCACATCCCAAAGGTGCTCTATTGGATGAGATTTGGTGAGTGTGGAGCAATTGAACAGGTGTACCTAATAGAGTGGCCGGTGAGTGTATACATTATAGCAATGGGCCAAACAAAGTTAGACCAAATGTTACACATAATATGTATACAGTAAAACCTTGGATTGCGAGCATAATTCGTTCCGTAAACATGCTTGTAATCCAAAGCACTCTTATATCAAAGCGAATTTCCCCATAAGAAATAATGGAAACTCAGATGATTCGTTCCACAACCATTTATTCATAAGTCCTTCAGTTTATAGTCCATATAAAAAGATTATAGCATTGCGATAGGTTATATAACCATAAAATGTCCATCCACAAATAGCCGCTTCCACAAGGGGATTAGAAGCAAAATCCAGCAGGAGCTACAGAGTATGAAAGAGAAGAGAGGCGCCTCTAAGTGTAGCAATATGGTTCCATTTAATGAAGGTACAACATTTAGCAACTAACATGGTTGATGAATAAAACAGGCACATCTAAGTATGCAGGCATCCGGGGTAAAGCTGTCCACATAGACTATCTTCTGCACCGCCGACTGCCAGTCTGTAATCCTGACCGGGAAGACCACCCTGCAGTAAAGCGATCTGAAAGTGAGGGGCAGCATGGAAGGGATGACGTAGATGGCGGTGCGGAGGATGGTCCTATGTGGACAGCTTTAGCCTGGATGCCTGCATCCTTAGATGTGCCTGTTCCAATCATCAACCATCTGAGTTGCTAAAGTTTGTACCTTCATTAAATTTAACCATATTGCTACACTTAGAGGCGCCTCTCTTCTCTTTTCTACTCAGCTGTGACTTGAGGCTACTTGTATATCAAGACATCGCTTGTAAACCAAGTCAAAATTTATTTGAAAATTTTGCTTGTCTTGCAAAGCGCTCTTAAACCAAGTTACTCTCAAACCAAGGTTTTACTGTAATTGTTTGATTCCTTTATGATGGAAACTTAAATGTGTGAAGTGATTATTCCAAAAATGAAAAGGCTTCAATTCAGCAAAGTGGGTAAAGTCCATCCGCTGCAATGTTTTTGTTCTGGTAAGCCATTCCTAGGTTGTGTGTTGCCTAAGACATTGTGCCATAGTATTACCATTATACAATATTAATACCGGTGCACTGGATCCCCCCTTTAACCACTTGCCGACCGTCCGTTTTTTTTTTTTTGTTTTTTGGGGAACGTTATACAGCAGAATGTGAAAAATATATATATTTTTTTTTTTTCAAAATTGTCACTCTGTTTTTGTTTATAGCGCAAAAAGTAAAAATCGCACAGGTGATCAAATGCCACCAAAAGAAAGCTCTATTTGTGGGAAAAAAGGACGTCAATTTATTTAGGTACAGCGTCGCACGACTGCGCAATTGTCCGTTAAAGTAACGCAGTGCCGAATCGCAAAATAGGGCCTGGTCATTAAGGGGGCAAATCCTTCGGTCTTAAAGTGGTTAAAGGATTTGGCAAAAACTGTCTGGGTGTTTTTCTTACTTTTGACACTTTTTTTTATTTTTTTGGTGAATGGGTAAGGGTACAATGTATCCCATACTGATTCACATAGGGGGCGGGATCTGTGGGCCCCATTCCGTCTTAGCCCCCTGCCCGGCCACAGTTGTGAGGATGGGGACAAGGGGCTTTAGGGTGGGGGGGCAGAACACCCCCCCCCCCCAATGTTGACGGCATGTGGCTTGGTATGGTTCAGGAGGGTGCTACCCCCCCCCCTTTCCTGACCTGCCGGGCTGCATGCTTGGTTAAGGGTCTGGTATGGATTTGGGGGGGCCCAAACCGTTTGTTTTTTTTTTCTTCTTTTTTAGTTTTGGCGGGGGTTTTTTTCATACTTTTTAATTGTCTGCTTTTTTGTTTTTTACACTAAGCTGTTAGCAGGGAAGCCCTCTGACTGCTGATGAGTCATCGGTTGTTAGGGATGCGGCGGACGGCTTCCTGGCCCACTGCTTAGCAACCGGCATTGTCAAAAAACAGCCTGGAGGTCCTCCGACCACAGGCTATTTTTTGACAAATCCCGGTCCCCTCTTTAGGAACCAGCTCAGTGCAGTAAATTACTGCATTAAAAAATCCAGCAATTACTGCTAAACCAAACAAATACCACATTCTGTATTTAACGGTAAATTCTTAGTGAATTGAACTTTCGCAACGGTTTTACTGCATGCAGTATTTTACCGCATTTTATTTGCCGCTATTTAACTCTTAGTGAATCTACCCCGTTGTGCATTAGAAGCTGCAGCAAGTCGGATAGAGCCTGCCTTATTTCCTGGCTGGAGGACATCCCAGCATCATCTAGCCTTTTCCACCCCAGCCTGACTGTCCATTGCCCACTCCTTTTTATTTATTGGAGGTTCAGTGGTGCATGCGATGCAGTCTGCCTAGGAACGCCAACTCATTCAGACTGACATCCATCCATTGAGGCATATTGATACTTGTAGAGGGATGGCAGCTGGCAGAGTGACCTCTCATTGAACAAAGTAACAGTAGCTAGTATAGTGACCAGTAAGGGCATTCTCATTGGACAGCGGGCTGAGCGCTGGTATAGTGGCAATCTCATTGGACAGGGCAATGGCAGTTGGTATAGAGACTAGTAAGGGCACTCATCGTACAGAGGGATGGTAGCCTGTTTAGTAGCCAGTAGGGGCACTTTCATTGGACAGAGGGATGTCAACTGGTAGAACAACCAGTAGGGGCACTTTAATTGAACAGAGTAGAGGCAGCTGGTAAATTGTCCAATAAGTTTACTCTCACTGGACCGAGCGATGGCAGCTAGTTTTGTCACCAGTAAGGGCTGTCTCGTTGGGCAGAGTATGTCAGTTGGTATAGTGACCAGTAGGAGCACTCTTAATGGGCACAGGGATGGTAGCTGGTAAACTGACCAGTAAGGCCACTCTTATTGGAAAGGGCAATGGCAGTTGGTAGATTGACCAATAGGAACTCTCCTTTTGGTAATCGGGTTAGCAGCTAATTGAGCGACCAGTACAGGCACGCTCATTAGACAGAGGAATGGCAACTAGGTGTGTGGCAAGTAAGGGAACCTTAAATGAACAGAGGGATGGCAGCTGGCAGAGTAACCAGTAAGGGTACTCTCACTGGACAAGGCAATGCTATCTGGTATTGTGGCCAATAAGGGCACTCTCATTGGACAGGGCATTGGTAGCTCGTATAGGGGCCATTAATGGCTCCCTCATTGGACAGAAGGATGACAGCTGGTATAGTGGCAACTAGGGGCACTCTCATAGGACAGGGCAATGGCAGTTGGTATAGAGACTAGTAAGGGAACTCTCATTGGACAGGGGGATGGCAGCCTTAATAGTAGGCGTGGCCAGTAGGGGCTCTTTAATTGGACAGAGATGACAGCTGGTATACTGACCTGTAGGGGCGCCCTCACTGGACAGAGAGATGACAGCTGGAGGAACAGCCAGTAAGGGCATTCTCAATGGACGGAGGAATGGCAGCCGGTAAACTGGCCAGTAAGGTCACTTTTATTGGACAAAGAGATAGCAGCCGATAGAGCGAAAAGTGCTCTCACTGGACAGAGGAATGGCAACTAGTTCTGTGGTAAGTAAGGGCACTCTCAATGAAAAGAGGGATGGCAGCTGGTATAGTGGCCAGAAGGAGCCCTCTCATTGGACAACAGGATGGCAGCTGGTATAGTGGCCAGATGGGCCCTCTTGTTGGAGAATTGGATGGCAGCTGCTATAGTGGCCATTAGGGACCCTCTTGTTGGAGAAAGGGATAACAGCTGGTATAGTGGCCGGTAAGGGCCCTCTTGTTGGAGAATTGGATGGCAGCTGGTATAGTGGCCAGTAGGGGCCAATTCGTTGGAGAATTGGATGGCAGCTGGTATAGCGGCCAGTAGGGACCCTCTCGTTAGAGAAAGGGATGGCAGCTGGTATAGTGGTCAGTAGGGGCCCTCTCGTTGGAGAATTGGATGGCAGCTTGTATAGTGGCCAGTGGGAAATCTCTTGTTGGGGAATTGGATGGCAGCTGGTATAGTGGCCAGTGGGAAATCTCTTGTTGGAGAAAGGAATGGCAGCTGGTATAGTGGCCAGTGGGAAATCTCTTGTTGGGTAAAAGAAATGGCAGCTGGTATAGTGGCCAGTGGGAACCCTCTTGTTGGAGAAAGGAATGGCAGCTGGTATAGTGGCCAGTGGGAACCCTCTTGTTGGAGAAAGGGATGGCAGCTGGTATAGTGGCCAGTAGGGGCCCTCTTGTTGCAGAATTGGATGGCAGCTGGTATAGTGGCCAGTAGGGACCCACTCATTAGAGAAATGGACGGCAGCTGGTATAGTGGCCAGTAGGGGTCCTCTTGTTGGAGAATTGGATGGCAGCTGGTATAGTGGCCAGTAGGGGTCCTCTTGTTGGAGAATTGGATGACAGCTGGTATAGTGGCCAGTAGGGGTCCTCTTGTTGCAGAATTGAATGGCAGCTGGTATAGTGTCCAGTAGGGACCCTCTCATTGGAGAAAGGGATGGCAGCTGTTAAAGTGGCCAGGAAGGTCCCCCTAGTTTGACAGAGGGATGGTACCTAGTTGTGTCGCCAGTAAGGGCAATTTTTATTGGCAAGGCAATAGCAGCTTCAGGAGCTTAACCAGGAAGTTGGAGCAAGTTGGGTTCCAGTAGCGAATTTAAATTAAATCAGAGAGGGGCTGCAGAAGTTTATTTTCTGGATAATAAATATAACCCCAAACATCCTGTAGTGTCTGTCTGTTCTTTTTCAGCACATTTTACTTTTAAAAGTGTAAGAAAGGAGTACAGGTTGACTTTGAAGAGCGATCCGTTTGACCCTCCATGTCTTGGGTTCTGGCGGCTCCTGGGCTCCAGTCTGTAGAGCGGAATCAGGAGACAGCGGGGCGCTCCGCTCACCGATCTTCTCCCGAGTAGCTGGGGGGGTCCCGGGGACGTTTCCTCTCTCCCAGCAGGCAGCTCATTGTGAAGCAGGTCAACAGGAAACCAGAGATACTTCTGTAAGTTTATCCAAGAAGACGCCTCTCCTCATCATAGGAAGGGCATGGATGGAACAAATTACTCTCTATGTTCCTTCTTACCTCAAATGGAAATTATAATGCCTTCTCCTGAGTTATGGTTACCATCAGATGAACCTTTCATTACCTTTACAGGTCTGTATCAGCAACTTCTGTCATGTTACAATATATCGCAACAATGTCATAAAAAATGTTCTTGAGCCCCAATCAGTGACTTTGCCTGGGCTGATATGATGTCATCAGTCTGCTGCAGGCAGGAGGAAGCATTTCCTCAGTCTCCCCCTCCCCCAGTGATCCGACTGTACATTGTAACTTTGTAGAAGGAGGAGGAAGCATTTCCTCAGTCTCCCCTCCCCCAGTGATCAGACTGTACATTGTTACTTTGTAGCAGGCAGGAGGAAGCATTTCTTTAGTCTCCCCTCCCCCCATGATCAGACTGTACATTGTAACTTTGTAGGAGGAGGAGGAAGCATTTCCTCAGTGTCCCCTCCCCCAGTGATCAGACTGTATATTGTAACATTGTAGAAGGAGGAGGAAGCATTTCCTCAGTCTCCCCTCCCCCAGTAATCAGACTGTACATTGTAACATTGTAACGAGTCTCAAAGTGAGAGGTTGCAGCAGGGGCTGATCTGTGTCAGACATTATTGTGTCAACTCTGATCTGGCATGATGGGTGATGCCTGAAAAAAAGATGGTGCTCTCCTTCTGGAGAGGAAAGCAGAAGACGGCATTGTCAGGGGGAGTCCTGTGATCTCTATGAGAGGGAATATATTCCTGGCAGTGTTGTATATTATAGGTTAGGATTATATTGCTATGATGATGATATTTATGTTTATGCAGCAAGTGATCCCACAATCCCTCAGTCATTCTCTATCCGTTATGAGCACCCAGAGTCAGCCGTTATCTATGTGTTCTGCATCAGAGGGTCTTTTATTTGGTGGAAGCCAAGGAACATGACCACTGCTTAAAAAATAAAATAAAATAAATATACACCTGTCAGTAACCAGGCGCTGCGTATCGCACGGAAAAATGCTGAAAATGTAATCCCTGACTATATCAGTATAAAACAACATGCTAAACCTATCTGGGGAGTCCATTATGTGGCTGGAATAAAATTACAAAAATAAACTTTTTTTTTTTTTTTTTTTATAATGACCCAGAAATGTGACTGCGCTGAGCTCCCAAAAATAGCACTTTTTTTTTTTTGGCACTTATTACAAAATGGCGCAATATGTGTCAATGCACAAAAACATTGTGTGAACCAATGGCAGGACAATTTTCTCTGGCACCCAAGGAAAGAATGCTAAAGTGCCCCCCCCCCCCCCCAAAATAAAAAAATTAAATAAAAAAAAAATAATTATTAAAAAGTAATATTAATAAAAGAGACGGGAATGAAGAAACGATAAGGGCTAAAACTTTAACTTCAAATGTAAGGTTAAAAAAAAAAAAAAAATGGTTACATTTTCTTCTGGGATTTGCCAATTTGTATAGGGGGGATAAGTCCTGCCCCTGGTACAAAGCATTTTCTACAATAAGGAGCTAAAAATACAAAGCAACTCCAACTTTAAAATGTTTACATTAAAACATTTGAAAAAAAAAATCAGCAAGAAAAAAAAAAAAAAAGTGGGGGGGGGGGGATTTGTGGACTAAAGGCATTAAAAAAAAAAACTAATTAGTACTCACGAAGGATTAAATAAGGGATAAAAGGTGTTTTTGTTTGTTTTTCACATAAAATAAATTCTTGAATAGAAACCACATAAGTAATTTTATTTAAAAAATTAATTCAGAACCGGATTAGAGATGTCAGACTGCTAGCTCAGTCCTGCTGATTACGCAGGGAGAATGCGTCACTCTGTGTAGTCATGAAAGTCCTTTATAATGAGTGTAAAACTGTCACAGAAGTGCCGCTGGTTACACAGGGAGAGCCAGGGAAGTGCCGCTGGTTACACAGGGAGAGCTGCGGAGTACCGCTGGTTACACAAGGAGAGCTGCGGAGTGCCGCTGGTTACACAGGGAGAGCTGCGGAGTGCCCCTGGTTACACAGGGAGAGCTGCGGAGTGCCCCTGGTTACACAGGGAGAGCTGCGGAGTGCCACTAGTTTTGCAGGAGGAGCTGTGGAGTGCTACTGGTTACACAAGGAGAGCGGAGATTGCCGCTGGTTACGCAGAGAGAGCTGCGAAGTGCCACTGCTTACACAGGGAGAGCTGTAGGGTATCACTAGTTTTGCAGGAGGAGCTGTGGGGTGCTGCTGGTTACATGGGGAGCGCTGTGAAGCACCGCTGGTTGCACAGATAGCGCTGCAGAGGGCCGCTGGTTACGCTGAGAGAGCTGCAGAGGGCCGCTGGATACACAGGGAGAGCTGCGGAGCGCCGCTTGTTACGCTGAGAGAGCTGCAGAGCGCCGCTGGTTACACAGGGAGAGCTGCAGAGGGCCGCTGGTTACACAGGAAAAGCTGCTGTTTTCATAAGGAGAACTGCAGCGTACCAGTGGTTACACAGGGAGAGCCAGGGAGTGCTGCTGGTTACACAGGGAGAGCTGCGGAGCACCGCTGGTTACACAGGGAGCTGCAGAGGGCCGCTGGTTACACGGGGAGCTGCAGAGGGCTGCTGGTTACACTGCGAGAGCTGCAGAGGGCCGCTGATTACACTGCGAGAGCTGCGGAGCGCCGCTGGTTAGATAGGAAAAGCTGCTGTTTTCATAAGGAGTGCCGCTAGTTACACAGAGGGAGCTGCGGAGTGCCACTGCTTACACAGAGTGCTGTGGAGTGCCGCTGGTTAGGCAGAGAGAGCTGCAGAGTGCTGCTGGTTACACATAGTGCTGCTGGTTACACAGGGAGAGCTGCGGACTGCCGCTGGTTACATAGGGAGAGCTGCGGAGCACCGCTGGTTAGATAGGAAAAGCTGCTGTTTTCATAAGGAGTGCAGCTGGTTACTCACAGGAAGCTGCGGAGTGCCACTGGTTACACAGAGTGTTGTGGAGTGCCGCTGGTTAGGCAGAGAGAGCTGCGGAGTGCTGCTGGTTACATAGGGAGAGCTGCGGAGTGCCACTGATTACGCAGAGAGAGCTGTGGAGTGCTGCTGATTACTCCGGGAGAGCTGCGGAGTGCCACTGGTTACGCAGGGAGATCTGCAGAGTGTTGCTGGTTACACAGGGAAAACTGGGTGCGCCACTTGTTAGACGGGGAGAGCAGCGATGTGCTGCTGGTTACACATGGAGATTGACAGCTCAGTCCGCAGGACAGGACAAGGCTGGGCACTTCAGAGGCAGGGGAGGCCTCCACCTTGGCTGTACCCCTCGCAGCATGGTGCCCATGGTGGGTGCCTCTGCCTTGCCCTGATGTGACTGTCCCCTTATACAAATACCACCATTCCTAGCCCTCATTGGTGGCGGTTGGTTGCTCCGACACCAAGCACTACACTCTTTCTATCTGTACCCAGAAAGTCCTATTTTTCGGGGATCCCCCTGTGGGGGATGTCAATGTATCCATCCATTCGGTGGCACCGGGGTTTCTATTATTTGCCGCCAGTCCTGGTTTACATTAGTGCTCTCCAGGGTCCTCTCAAGGAGGAAATGGTGTTTGATGAGCACAGTCTCGCATTACGCTTTGAAGGCATCGATCTCCGGCCTCTTCAGGTGGCGCCCCCCTCGGCCTGTACACAGCTTTGACCGAGTGGCCTCTTCAGAGCGCGCCCCACACCGCACTCGCCGCGTCGCTTTGTGTACTCACCTCTGTTTATTCTGCAGCGTGAAGGGAGGTGATTCAGGCATGCCGTACAGGTAAAGAGCTGGGAAAAAACATTTAAAGCCGGGGCCCCACCTCCCCGCACACTCTTATCGGAGTCTTGAGGCGCCAGGCGTGGAGCAACGCACAAAAGAGCAAAAAAGAAAAAAAAAATCAGAGAGTGGCCAAACGACAACCAATATTTGACTTTGGCAGAAAGTAAACTAATAAAAAGCCTTCCAGCACATGTTTGTCTGAAGCTCGCTACGGCCGGAGTCGGGGAGATGCATGGAAACCACACATCACCGGCGCAGTGAGAGGGATTGTGGGAAACGGCGATACTGGAGATCAATGTATACAGCCGGGGCCAAAAGTTTTTCAGAATGACACAAATACTAATTTTCACAAAGTCTGCTGCTTCAGTGTTTTTAGATTTTTTTGTCTGATGTTGCTATGGGATACTGAAGTAAAATGTTTGCAGTGTTGATCCTTCTTTTTCAAGACCTCTGCAATTCGCCCTGGCATGCTGTCAATCAACTTCTGGTCCACATCCTGACTGATGGCAGCCCATTCTTGTATAATCAATGCGTGGAGTTTGTCAGAATCTGTGTGGGGTTTTTTTGTTCACCCGCCTCTTGAGGATTGACCACAAGTTCTCAATGGGATTAAGGTCCGTGGAATTTCCTGACCATGGACCCAAAATTTCGATGTTTAGTTCCCCAAGACAGTTGGTTATCACGTTTTGCCTTATGGCAAGGTGCTCCATCATGCTGGAAAAGGCATTGTTCCTCACCAAACTGTTGGGATGGTTGGGAGAAGTTCCTCTCGGAGGATGTTTTTGGACCATTCTTTATTCATGGTGGTGTTCTTAGGCAAAATTGTGAGTGAGCCGACTCCCTTGGCTGAGAAGCAACCCAACCCATGAATGGTCTCAGGATGCATGGCACAGGACTGATGGTAGCGCTCACCTTTTCTTCTCCGGACAAGGTTTTTCTGGATGACTCAAACAATCGGAAAGGGGATTCATCAGAGAAAATGACTTTACCCCAGTCCTCAGCAGTCCAATCCCTGTACCTTTTGCGGAACATCAGTCTGTCCCTGATGTTTTTCCTGGAGAGAAGTGGCTTCTTTGCTGCCCTTCTGGACGCCAGGCCACCCTCCAAAAGTCTTCTCCTCCCGGTGCGTGCAGATGCACTCATACCTGCCTGCTGCCATTCCTGAGCAAGCTCTGCTCTAGAGATGGGCTCGAAGTTGGACTCGAACATCAGCTGTTCGTGTTTTCAGGGGCGCTCAGCAGAAAGTTAGCCCGCCGATGAGTGCCCCATAATGAACTGCCCTGTTGCAGTGCATTGATAGCTGATGATTGGCCAAAGCATGCACCTGATCTGTATGCTTTAGCCAATCACAGCACAATGTCCTGCCAGCCATGATTGGCCAAAGCCAGGGTGCCTTTGGCCAATCATGGCTCAGGGGCCAAGTCCTCACCCCACACTATATATAAGGCTGCTGCTTACATGGCAACCATTTATAGTGTGTTACAATAGAGCAGGGATATGCAAACTGTGGCCCTCCAGCTGTTGCAAAACTACAAGTTCCATCATGCCTCGGCCTCTGGGTGTCATGCTTGTGGCTGTCAGATTCTTGCTATGCCTCATGGGGCTTGTAGTTCTGCAACATCTGGAGGGCCACAGTTTCCATACCCCTGCAATAGAGATTAGGCAGGTAGTCAGTTTAGTGCAGTCAGTGTAGTGTTCAGGCATTTCCCACTTTTAAAATGTATGAATATGTTACAGTCCTGGGTCCCCTCTCGGTGCTCCCCAAGTTTTGTGTCCCTGTCACTTCTAGTTCGTGTGCAGTGCCATGCCAAGCTGACAAAGATTTCCCATAGATGCCATGTGAAAGACAGGGAGCAGTGCCATGTCAAGCTGACCAAGTACTGAAAGCTGAAAATTGGTCTGGGCGATAAGGGGGTGAAAGTGCCCTGTATTTAAGTGGTTAAGGGGAACCCCATAACAAAATAACCCCCCCCCCAAAAAAAAAAAAAATCCATATCGGGCCCTTATCTGAGCTTGCAGCCTGGCAGGAACCATACCAGGCTGCTTGCCTTCGATATGGGGAGGGTGCTTTGGGGTGCCCCCCAAAGCACCTTGTCTTGATGTTGATGGGGGCAAAGGGCTCTTCCCAACAACCCTGGGCTGTGGTTGTCGGGGTCTGCTGGTGGGGGCATATCGGAATCTAGAAGCCCCCTTTTAACAAGGGGGCCCCCAGATCCTGGCCCCCCTCCCCTATGTGAATGGGTATTGGGTACAAATATAGTACCCCTACCCATTCATTAAAAAAGTGTATAAAAGTAAAGACCACAGACAAGTCCTTTATTGAAAAGAAAAAATTGTGTCCCTCGATGTAAATCCATCGTCAATCACGACGCCCGCCGAACCCGGAAAATAGAAAAAAAAATTCAAAAACACTTCACCTCTTCAGAGGCTACCCGCCATCTACCCGATCCTTAGCTTTGACAGTTCTTTTATAGGTAAGGGGCAGGCCTGTGGCACAGCCCTCTTCTGACGTCACGTGTTCTGTGGTTTTTACTTTTTTACACTTTTTTGGTGAATTGTGAATTGTTACGGGTACAATGTACCCATACCCATTCATCAACTGGGCGTGGGCCGGGATCTGAGGGCCCCCTTGTTAAAGGGGGCTTATAGATTTCGATGAGCCCCCACCAGCAGACCCCAACAACCACACCCCAGGGTTCTCGGGAAGAGGCCCTTGTCCCCACAAGGTGCTCTGGGGTGGGGGGGCAAAGACCCCCTGCCCCAAAGCACCCCCCCCCATGTTGAGGGCATGTTGCTTGGTATGGTTCAGGAGGGGGGGGGGTGCGCTCGCCTGACCTGCCAGGCTGCAAGCTCGGATAAGGATCTGGTATGGATTTTGGAGGGACCCCAGGCTGGTTTTGTTTCCTTTTTTATTTTGGCCTGGTATGGACTAAGGGGAAGGTACCCTACGCCTTTTTTTTTTTTTTTAATCTGTTTTGCTGGGAGCCGACAATACATTACAGCCGTGAGCAAGTTTAAATGACATTTTTTTCTTTTAGAAATGTCAGTATTGCTGCAGCAGGCTCCATACATCGCACAAATGTGCCACTTTACGGGCAGACTAAGGGGACCCCCCAGGCACAATATTTAAAGGATTTTTTTTATTTTTATTGTTTTATTTTAAGCTGCTCCTGCAAAAACGATTGTTTTAAAAACATTTTTTTGCATTGATACATGTCCCCCAGGGCAAATACCCGGGTCTCCATACACTTTTAATGGCAATAACTTGCATAAAAGCCTTTAATGAGGACTTTTGATTTTTCATGTTTGTGTCTCATAGACTTTAATAGAGTTTGCATGTTCATTAAAACTTTTTCTCCCTTCAAGATGTTCTGGTGCAAACCCAACAGGGGGGTGTTCGACCCATCACTACTTTGCACTGGTGGTGCCCCCATCCAGCAGCTGAATCAACTGTAGGAGACAGTCCTGGCATTTGCTGGACCTTCTTGGGCGCCCTGAATCCTTCTTCACAAATGCAGTGGAAATGTTTTTTATGGGATTAAGTTCATTTTCTTGGCAAAGAGGGACTTTGCAATTATTTGCAATTCATCTGATCACTCTTCATAACATTCTGGACTCTATGCAAATTGCCATCATAAAAACAGAGGCAGCAGACTTCGTGAAAATTTTAAAATTTGTGTCATTCTCAAAACTTTTGGCAATAGCTGTAGTGTTAAAGAGGAACCCAGGGCACAATAATCTGGGATGTGAAGGCAAGCTGGTTGCAACAACTGTCACCCCATTGATCGCTAGGGTTGATTCGGCTGATCTGACTGGCTAGGTGTCCCCTTACTTCCTCACCGCTCTGTGTGCGTCCCTCCTGAGGCTCCGCGCTCGATCGAAGAGGATGGGCGTCCCCGGTAGATGGAGCACCGATCTTCGATCAAGGGTGTGCAGGGGGCTGAGCTCCCCTGCTAGGGCCACCAGGCGGGATTCGGGGTCCCATTGTGGAGGAGACGTGGGATGGTCGGGAAAAAAAAAATTTTTTTTTTTTTTTTTTGTTTTAAATGATAAAATTTAAAAAAAAATGATAAAATTATAATAAATTGAAATTATAAAAGAAATTAAAAAAAAAATGGCATAAATGCTGCAGTCTGTCACTAGCACAGACACAGAAAGCTTTTCGCTCCTAGTTTTATTTCCTGTTAATCCTGCCAGTGAAATCCTTCCCCTTCTTTTTTTTTTTTTTTTAAACTTCCTGCAATGAGGTAACGCTATTCATTCTGCTGAAATCATATCACACTGTTGTCACCTTTGTGGACAGGAATGACTTGTGGCCCATTAACCACTGGAAGACCAGGCTTTTTCTGGCACTTTTTGCTCAGTATTCTTTGCTAGAAAATTACTTATAACCCCCAAACATTATATTTTGTTTTTTGCAGACATCCTGGAGCAGTGGTCTCCAAACTGCGGCCCTGGGGCCGGATGCAGCCCTTTGTTTGCCTTTATCCGGCTCTTGAGGCATTATTCATAGTTACATAGTTAGTGAGGTTGAAAAAAGACATCAGTCCATCCCGTTCAGCCTATGATGTGTGTGTGCGTTTGCTGTTAACCGTACATTGTATACCCCTGTATGTTGTGGTCTCTAAGGTGCCCATCTAATATTTTTTTGAAACTATCAATGCTCCCTGCTAATACGACTGCTTGTGGAAGAGAATTCCACATCCTTACCGCTCTTACAGTGAAGAACCCCTTACGCATTTTAAGGTTAAGCCGCCTTTCCTCTAGTTTTAGTGAGTGGCCACGTGTCTTATTGTATCTCCTTTCTCTGAATAGTTTGTTCCTTATAAATTATTCCTCCCACTGACCCCCAACGATTGGGCATACCTCCTTCCACTGACACCCACAATTGGGCATACCTCCTTCCACTGACACCCACAATTGGGCATAACTCCTTCCACTGACACCAACGATTGGGCATAACTCCTTCCACTGACACCCACAATTGGGCATACCTCCTTCCACTGACACCCACAATTGGGCATAACTCCTTCCACTGACACCAACGATTGGGCATACCACCTTCCACTGACACCCACAATTGGGCATACCTCCTTCCACTGACACCAACGATTGGGCATAACTCCTTCCACTGACACCAACGATTGGGCATAACTCCTTCCACTGACACCAACGATTGGGCATAACTCCTTCCACTGACACCTACAATTGGGCATTTTAAATTTTTTTTTTTTTTTTAGTTGACAGGTACTCTTGTGGAGGGATCTGGGGGTCTAAAAGACCCCAAACCCCTCCTCTGCACTTAAAAGCATTCAAAACGCCAAGTTTGGCTGTTTTGAATGCTGTCATTTTTTTTAATCTGGCGCCGAGCACCCGGAAGTGATGTCATGACATCCCTTCCGGGTTTTTGCATGGAGACCCGATCAGAGCCGAATGCGGCTTTGATCAGGTGTCTTCGGCGGACGTGCAGGATGGTTGCCCGGGTCTCCCGGTGGGATGGGAGACCCGGGCAAGCCACGGAAGGCGACGGGAGGGGGTGGGGATGTCCCCTCCCGCTCCTTGTAATGACAGCCGAGCGACTTCTCAGCCGCATCAGTTGTCATTACATGACAGCCTACCGTCGGCTATGGATGCCGGTAGCGGAGTGATGCCTCTAGCTGCAGCCATCACTCTGGTACAAGCACTTTCCCGAAATATCCGTAACCTCTGGGGCCGATTCCGAAATATCGGGGAAAGTGCATATCGGCCCTCGATATATCGGCTTTGCCGATAATAGGTCGATCCCTAATTGATATAATTGCACTAATATTGATTTTTTTTTTCTGACCATAACATCATTGGGTGTTTGACAAGGAGTATCTTACACAAGCTCGTCCGCACTTTCTTTTTGGTGGAAGAGATCAGTTTGATGTATAGACGTTGTTTTTAGTTTATTTTTCACTAATATATAAAGGTTTTAAATGTTTAGGCTCCATGTACACGGGACGCTGGAAATGGCCGTTTAGGAGCAGTTGGGCGTTTTTTTCAGAAGCCCCTGAACCCATCTACATTTTATCTTATCTGTCCATGTACACAGGGTCGTTTACAGTCATTTGCAGGCAGTTGCGTTCAGGGACTTTTTTTAGAACGCAATTATTTGCGTTCGAACGTGTGTTTCCCGGCGTTTCAAACGCAAAAACGCGACCGAACGCGTCCGAACGCGATGACCCGCGCTTAGCGTTCGCGTTTTTCCATTTTAAAGGGGAATAATTTTTTTGACCTCTAGGAACGGTTCTAAACGCAAAAACCCGCTAAACGCGGATACAAACGCGACCGAACGGACGTTTCAAACGTCCTAAAAATTCCTGCATTCAAAGGGACTTTTAACAACGTCCCGTGTACATGGAGCCTTACACTAAAGGTACATTAGGAGATTGCAAAAGTAACACTTTTATTAGTCACAAAGTAACAACATATAAAAACATTAAAAGCTTCCTTTCCTCACAGCGCTGTCACCCTGCTAACATAATTCTAAGTCCCGGTTCACACATATGCGATGACAGACATCGCATGTGATTCGGGGCGCACTGCTCTGCAAATCACATGCGATTGTATGGCTGCACTTGCATTGCTTTCGGACCCTAGTTGCACAGGACCCTTTTTTTGGTCCACACCAAAATCGGATCGCATGGGTGTTCACACCTATACGATCTGATTCATGTCCGAATTGACAGTTCGCACTGCGATTTGCAAACTGATCTGGGGGTGTCGTTAACTTTGCATTGACACCCCCAGCGATTTGCATATGGCAGTGTGAACTGCCTGCGGGTTGAGTGCGATGCGGGAACCCGCAGGGGATTCGCAGGGTTCCCGCATCGCATATGTGTGAACCGGCACAAAGTTGAGTTTTTTTTTCTTAATTTTGACAGCAGCAGTGATTATCCAGGCGCGTTTCATGCTTTCCTCTAGCTGATGGGAATTGTAGCACTTTTTCTTGTAATATCAAAAACGAAAAAATAATAATAATAAAAAAAAAAAAAAAAGCTGGCTGGAGCTCGTCTTTAAATAAATAAAATCTAGAAAAAACAAACGCCGGTTCCTCCATATATCACCATTAAACAATGCAGGCAATGTGATCTATTATGGGCTGTGATGACATGAAAATAACTGACATATTTCCACTAGGTAGTCAGAAAATCCGGTTCAGCAATATTTTCCTATGGGGTGAGATAAGGCGATGGGCTCCACACCTCCACTTTCCTAATATCCGTGTTCCGCATCACACTGGGACAATACGCTTTCATTGTAGAATGTATGGGATTGGAGGGGTTGTCAATGAAACAGGAATTAGGGGAGATCTACCTGTGGGGGCCATGTTCAGTGACAACTGTCTAGGACACTCCCACTCCTCTGAAAAGCAATCTATGCTCAGATCACTTTTCAGAGGTATTTAACAGGCAGTCGGAAGCAATATGTCACATCCTCACCTACTGATTTAAAATTGCCATACTACCACGCCACATTCACATGCGCTGCACGCGGTTCTGGCGCTGCCGCATAGAACTGCATTTGGGCACGTTCACACACGAGAGCGGGGGTGTTAAAACCAGGCAGTTAAGATGCGTTTTTACCACCCCTTGTAAATGAACATAGAGCCACGCATGGCTTTGCACATGCTGCTGCAAAATTTACCCTCCTCATGACTGCGCCTGCCGGCCCTTTAAGAGGTTTAGGATGGCAGGAGGCGGGGCATGGGTTAAGATCATGTAACTGCCATAATTGGCTGTCACTGCAGTCACGTGATCCGAAAAACTCCCAATCGCATGCAGTAATTGGGAGCTTTCCATGAACCACTGGTAACTGTGCCGGGAGCGCCCAGGGCGCGCACTCTTGGCACAGCAGTATTGACCACAATTCACGCAAATATACAGCCTTTCGGTGCCAAGGCCCAGGCGCCAAGAGACCGCATAATGGCATGTGACGGGCGCTAAGGGGTTAAACTGCTTGTCACTTTTGGATGGTGCCGCCACTGAACGTGACTAATGCATGCAATTGTGGTGCGGTAATACGGCAATTATAGGGTTAAATCAGGCAGTGAAGAGGTGATGTACCGCCTCCTCATTGCCTGTCAAACACCTCTAAAAAGCAATCCCAGTATCGATCGGTTTTACCATCCTCTGATCTCAAGTGTGAACGCAAAGCTCCCAACTGTCCCTGCTTTTCAGGGACTGTCCCTGATTTGGAACAAAGTCCCTCCTTTTCTCATAACGTTTCCCTCATTTTGCTCTGATCTATATAGTTGTGTATATATAATCAGTGTTGGTCATCTTACTTTAATAAAAGTAATTAGTTACAGTTACAAATTACTTCTCCCAAAAAGTAATTGAGTTACTGACTCAGTTACCACATTGAAAAAGTAATTAGTTACTCAGCAAAGTAACTGCGACTTTTTTTACTATTCTATAATGCAATTATGTTCTGTGAGATCTTTAATAGTGGTGGCGGTGTGGCACACTGTGGGGTTCTGAGTCCTCCTGACTATGTGAGTAACTGTATTTTGTTTTGTTTTTTTGTACCTGCTGCCTGGAGTGGCTGGCTGTTGGGGGTGTGGCACACGAGTGGTGGCAGTGTGGCACACTGATGGTGGTGGCGGTGTGAAACACTGGTGATGGTGGTGTGGAACACTGGTGGTGGTGGAGGTGTGGCACACTGGTGGTGGCGGTGTGGAACACTGGTGGTGGTGGTGGCGTGGCACACTGGTGGTGGCGTGGCACAATGGTGGTGATGTGGCACACTGGTGGTGACGTGGCACGCTGGTGGTGGCGGTGTGGAACACTGGTGGTGGTGGCGGTGTGGCACACTGGTGGTGGCGGTGTGGAACACTGGTGGTGGTGGCGATGTGGAACACTGGTGGTGGCGTGGCACACTGGTGGTGGCGTGGGCCTTGGCACACTGGTGGTGGGGGTCTGAGTCCTCCTGACCTGACTTAAGTTATTTATTTATTTTTTTTTGGTAACTGCTGCTGTCTCTGGACTGGCTGGCTGGTGGTGTCTGTGGCACACTGGTGGTGGGTGGGTGGCTGGTGGGGGTCCTGACTGTCTGTGACTGTGAGTGACTGACTGAGTCTGTGAGGTTTTTTTTTTTTTTGGTATCTTCTGTGCTGGGCTTGCTGGTGGTGGTGGTGTCTTGTGGCCTGGGCTGGCAGGCACTGGCACACTGTTGTCCAGGTCCCTCTGGCTCCGTCCTCCTCCAGGCCTCAGGCCTGCCTATCTGTGCCTCTCTCCTCTTCTGGGCTGTGTGCGTTGGTGGAGTCGGGGGACTTCTTGCTGCCCTGTGGTGGTGGTGGAGTCCTGGACTATGTTATATATTTAACAGCCAGGCTGGCAGTGGCACTGATTCTTCTGACTGTAAATTGGCAAATGGCAATGCAACAACAACAAGCCGCTTGGCTGCCTGGTCGGGTCACCGATCCCCCGCCCGCCGGACTCTATGCCCTGCCCTCTATGGCGTGCTGTGCTGTTGGCCTGTTGCTGTCCCCGACGATCGTTCGTGACTCACTCCTGAGTCTCCTCCTCTTCTCTCTCCAGTACCGCGGACAGCGGTCATAGAGGAGAGGGGGAATACCATTACATCTACTGCCATCTAGTGGCGGTAGATGTAATTGCAGTAACGCAGCCGAAAGTAGCGGCAACGGCGTTACAGGGAGATGACGAGTAATCTGATAGATTACTCGTTACCCCGAAAAGTAACTGCGTTAAGTAACGCCGTTTACTTAAACACAGTTACTTTCAACACTGTATATAATGCACTATTTATGTTTCAAAAAGTGTTTCCCAGTGCTAAACCTTTCATCCAGTTTCTAAATTGCTCCATTTGTAAATTTCAAAAGCTAAAATAAAGGGATAGTAGTGGTAAAAAAAGAAAAGACTAATCCGTTTTTTGTAGATAATTCTTTAAGGGGGCGTGGCTGGGGGTGTGTCTATTGCCCACATCATTTTGTTAATGGGCGTCCCTTGTTCCCATCTCATAAAAACTGGAAGGTATGTGAATGGGCTTTAAGGGGGACTTTGCACTGACTCTGTAGATATTTCCCCCCATTCCTGTCATTGGTTAAGCAGATCTAGCAGAATAGACAAAATACCTTATATGCAAATCTTGACTTTCCTGTAAAAGTCAGTCTTCCCCAAGATTCGTTGGCTTCAGAGGCAGTGAAGATTGCATGGTGCAGCAACCTTTACCAACCGATTGTCAATGATCTGGGTGACATCAGTGAGTTGTGGTTGGTTGCTGTGTGATATAGCACATGCCGGGACAAGGTGAACATGCCAAACTGTGCCACCACCCCCAAGGTGTATGAGCAATATGTGTCAGCAAACCCCCCCCCCCTTCAAAAAAAAAACTGAGCACTAATCTTCATGCTTACCCCCTAAGAACACTGTAAATTCCCCGTCCTCCCAGTATGAGTACGCCCCCTGCTGTTATCTCCCCTCCCTGGGCAAATCTTTGCCCCCCCGCTCCCAAATCCCAAAGTACAAATGCCCCCCCCCCCCCAGCATGATTCCTCCACCCTTCAAATTCAAATGTACCTTCCTACTCCACGTTTTCATCCCCTCCAGCACAAATACCCCATCATGATTCCCAACACAAATCCCCCTAAATCACCACTCTTGGCACACACACCCACATTTTCCCTCTTGGAACCAGGGCCATCTTACCGAATGGGCGGAGTGGGCAGTTGCCGGGGGGGCCCCACCTGCCCAGCGACCCAGCCAAGCATTAGTCCCGATTCCAGTGTGCATTCCGCCGCCGAACTTAGGTGGCAAGCGCCTGTTGGCCCTGCACTGCTGTCAGGCCTCTTGGGCCGTGGAGGGGGAGCTCACAACTGCAGGAATGCCTGTCGCACTTCACGGGAACAGGCGCACACAGGACAGTTGAGTTTTACTCTCGTCCGTGTGTGTGTTCACCGGACCCAGCCCCCCCGAACTTGGAAGCTGTCATTAGCCTGGCACTGCTGTACCAATAAATATCACCTTATCGATAATTTGCATTTTTATTTTTGTGGGTGATTGTGTATGCAGGAACCCAGTGCACTGCATTGCCCGGGGCCCTTTAATGCTCTTAAGATGGCACTGCTTGGAACAATACCCCTTGCCACCCCTTAAATTCCTCCAACACCAATCCCCCCGCCCCACCCAATCTCCCTCCCACCTCAGATGATACCACAGTGCCCAAGGCAGCCCCCCCTGCTGCCCACACCTTGCCCCAGCCCTGGCACATTGTAGACCAGCTCTTTCCTGGTTCCTAATTATGAACAAGGTCCCCTCAGGGGGCCTCCAGATAACTCACTCTATGAGGCCGTAGGCTGCCTTAATTTTTATGAAGTGGCACCCAGGTAGGAGACAGTGGTGTAGAGACTCTATTCCAGCCCAAAGGTTCCCCCTCCCCCCCCCAAATATGCATAATACAAATATTATGGGAAAAAGCAGAACTTGAGTCAACACTGATTGGGTGCTTTAAGAGTTTTTAGGATCCTTGTAAAATTCAGCATATTGGGTAGCCGCTTCCAAGAACAACATACTGAAAATGCTCTACGGAGCCGCGACGTTACCGCAAGGAATGTTCCGTCACACTCATTCCCCCCCACCCACCCTACCTTTATATGCACATATATTTAACCCTCCTCATATAATCCTTTCAATGGAAGACCTATTACAGGAGCAATGACACATCAAAGAGCAACAGAAGACAAATTAAAATCAAAATTAGAATTTGAAATGGTGGTTTAGTGGTCGGCACCTCTGCCATGCAGCACTAGGGTTCTCGGTTCAAGTCCTGACCAATTATGAGCTCGGGTTTGGTCAATGTCCGCCATCAATGATGTCACAAGTATCCTTGCCCGTTTGTGCCGATATAGCTGTGGAGCAGGAATACCCTGGCTGCAGTTTGTTGGGATGTTGAAGAAAGAGAGGAAAAATCAAGGAGGAGCCGTAAAGGTTGTCCTACTGGTATTGCTATCTTAAAGTATTGCTGTTGATGTAGGTGGTCTTATTCCCGTGCAGACCAGCCTTTCCCAACCTTTTCAACGCAGTGGAACCCTTGAAATAACTTTCTGGGCTCAGGGAACCCCTGCTAAAAGTTACTATATCTACAACTCCTGATACATTGGTGTGATTGTTATGGGGCTCCATACAGCCCCCCTGATGGGGCCCACCCCCAACATCGCCTACACCCCACCTAGAAACACCCCCCCCCACACCCCCTCTCCCCAGAGTGCAGCAGAAAAGCAGCGTTGACTTTATCTGCCTATACCTCGGAAAATGAAAAAAAGTCCCTCCTCTGCTCCCACCTCCTCTTCCCCTCTGTTGACCTGATGGGCCCCAGGGTAATTTTATTTTAAGTCATAGTAAGCAAGTAGGAGTGAGGGTGTGGTCTAGTAAAATCCATGTATTCATTTATACAGAAATGAACAATAAAGCTGCCCTGGGCCCCCCTGTTTAACTGATGGTGCCCTGGGCCCAGTACAACAGGACTGGTTGTACTTGTCTTATCAGTGGCCCTGGTGATGGTCAGTGGGAAGAATGTTCCTTACACTTGTGGCCATTGGGAAGAATTAGGGTGTGGTCTAGTAAAATCCATGTGTTCATTTATACAGAAATGAACAATAAAGCTGCCCTGGGCCCCCCTGTTTAACTGATGGTGCCCTGGGCCCAGTAGAACAGGACTGGTTGTACTTGACTTATCAGTGGCCCTGGTGATGGTCAGTGGGAAGAATGCTCCTTACACTTGTGGCCATTGGGAAGAATTAATCCCCAGGGTGTGGTCTAGTAAAATCCATGTATTCATTTATACAGAAATGAACAATAAAACTGCCCTGGGCCCCCCTCTTTAACTGATGGTGCCCTGGGCCCAGTACAACAGGACTGGTTGTACTTGCCTTATCAGTGGCCCTGGTGATGGTCAGTGGGATGAATGCTCCTTATAGTTGTGGCCATTGGGACAAATTATTCCCCTTACAAACCGCTAAAAAGATCAATGGTGTCAATGAGAACTTGATCTGAGAGGCAGAAATTGCTAATTCCTCAAGGCAAACCTCTGTAGGAACCCTAGAGTTCAATTGAACCCTGGCAAAGAAACCCCACCCCAGAGGATCTCCATGGTCTCTTGGTTTGTTGAGTAATGTAACAAACACAGAAATTAAAGCACCACACCACTGCTAAAAGGTTCAGCTAAGACTTTATTCCAACATTTGGATTAGTCATATATGGACCTTTTATCAGTGTTGTGGTGCTTTAGTTTATATTTTTGTTACATTACACTACAGGCAGTTGATTAGGGGGCAGGAGTGACCACTTCTTTCTGGGACTAAACCAGAGCTCATGTTTAGTCCTGGCCAGGACACTATCTGTCTGGAGTTTGCATGATCTCCCTGTGATTGTGTTGGTTTCCTCCACACTTTAAGACATGCTGGTGGGTTAATTGGATCTAATACGAAATGCGTCAAGAAGGATTCTCCCCCCTATCTGCATCAAAGAATTTGGTAGAATTTATGAAAGGTTTATGAATTTAATTACTAATGTGAGACTTTAACAGGTACCAATATAGACAAAGAAGAGCTCCACCCTTATTATAGAAATTACAATTTTTAAATCCTGAAAAAAGTAAGAAAAATGTACTAGTCCAGCGTTGTCCTGCTTGTAGTTAACGTTCTCCCTACACTGCTCCCCTCTGGCACCGCCATCTTGAATTTATATCCAGTGCATGCGCAAACGAACCCTAAAAATGACTATAATCCTTTATCAGGATCCGAGTCTGAACCTGCAGCCTCTGCTGTGTCTAGTAGTATCTGTTCTTGCTGAGCCACCTCCGATGCTGGACAGCTCCCTGTCTGATTCCTTAGACAACCTTGCCTTGTCTCTTGTTTTTGGTGAACTCTTTGCTTCCCCCATGAACTTTCTATTTCAGCCATGCCTTTGCACTGCCTGCTTACCAGAGTATTGTGCTCTCCTCAGCCAATTATCTCTCTTGTCACTCCTGCTGGCGTCCGTATATTCACTACCACTCATACCCGACCTTTTGGCTTGCTCCTGGACTACACTTCTGCTTGATCCCTTATCTGCTACTGATCCCCGGGTTGTTCATCTTCTGGTGGGGCGATCCTGAGGGCCACAACCTGGTACTAACATGCAGCAAAAACCTTCTCCACCATTAGCAAAGAAGAAATAGCATTGTGGGATCCTTGTTAGTATATGGATATAAATGTATTAAAAAAAAAAAAAGCACTTGCATGTAAAATTGACATTCAGCGTAGGTAGTGGATGAGACCACTTCAGAGTTGTGTCGATGTGTCAGCAGTTCATGGAGCTCATGCCGGCATGGGGAAAACCTGCCCCCCCAGCACTGCTTTCCACCTTTCACAGGCACATAGGGGGTCCACAAGGCAGAGTGTACTGTGCAGGACACCGGTCGCTGGCGGCTCTTTTAACAGCTGTCCGGATTGGGTTTTCCCAGTGCCAGCATTAGATCAATGAACTGCACACAACTCTGAAGTGGTCTCATCCACTACCTATGCTGAATGTCAAGAATTTTACATGTAAGTGTGCTTTTTTTTATTGTCGAATAAATTTATATCCATATACGAAGGAGGATCCCGCGCTACTATTTCTTCTTCTTCTTTCTTGTTTGAGTTCCTCGGATCTCCCCGGATCTATTTGGCGAACTGCAGGACTCCTGTGATTTTGAATTGGCCTGTGTCCAAAGGAGGAAGGGGGCAGGTGGGCAATTGCCCCCTGGGCCGCTCTGATGCCCTGTAAAAAGGCTGCACTGCTTCTGCCACAGACAGGCCTAAACGATTCCTGGTGAAGAGAAGTAAAAAGTCCTCGCTGATGACCTACTGAGTCCAGGATGAAGAAAAGAACAGAGAGCAGCCCCCCCCCCCCCCCAGCATCCGCTGTCTGAGCAGAAGCCAATTCCATGCCCCACTTGAGGCTCTTCCCCCAGCCAGCCCCAACTGAGCTGTCCCAGCTCCCCCCAACCACCCCCCTGCTAGCCAGGTTGGGAACCTGGATTTGGCCGGTGGGTAGAGAGTACCTGGAGCGGAACTTCAGCCTGGAATGGGGGTCAGGAGGAGGATGGGAAGATAAAGAGTGAGAGTGGGGTCGAGTCGCTGCACCATGGGCCTCTGGACTGTACTTGCCCCCTGACCTGAAAATTCCCAGCCCCTGCCTGTGTCCAACAACACGCTGATGCCTTTGATTGACTGTTGGAGAAGCTGGACTGTGTAGTGAGCTATTCTGGTTTGTGGATTCATCCTCACCATCAGGAGCTCTGGTGTATAGCAGTTAGTGCATGGGTGCTCAACCTGTGGCCCTCCAGCAGTTGCAGAACTACAAGTCTCATGAGGCATTGAAGGTGGACAGTTACAAGCATGACTCCCAAAGGCTGAGTCATGATGGGACTTGTAGTTTTGCAACAGCTGGAGGGCCACAGGTTGAGCACCCATGAGTTAGTGCTTAGACCCCGCATCTTGGGTGAGCTCGCGTCATGCATCAGGGTCTACATATCATGCCGGCCAGTGGGAGCCGCTCTACTGCTTTTTTCAAAAGTTTGAAAAAAAAGGTTTAGGAGTGTCTATGGGAATGTTTGACCATTCTTCCATTTGCATTTGTGAGGTCAGGCACTGATGTTGGGTGTGAAGGCCTGGCTCACAGCCTCCGCTCTAATCTCTAATTCATCCCAAAGGGGTTCTATTGGATTGAGCTCATGACTCTGTGCAAGCCAGTAAAGTTCCTCCACCCCAAACTCGCTAATTCCTGTCTTTATGGACCTTGCTTTGTGCATTGGTGCGCAGTCATGTTGGAACAGGAAGGAGCCATCCCAAAACTGTTCCCCACTAAGGTGGGAGCATGAAATTGTCCAAAATGTCTTGGTATGCTGACGCCTTAGGAGTTCCCATCACTGGAACTAAGGGGCCAAGCCCAACCCCTGAAAAACAACCCCACACCCTAATCCCCCCTCCACCAAATTATTTGGACCAGTGAGCAGAGCAAGGTCCATAAAGACATGGATGAGCGAGTTTGGGATGGAACTTGACTGGCCTGCACAGGCCTGGCACAGCTCATCCCTCCTTACACATTCTAGCCTTTTTCTCTTCTGAGTGTCTCTGTGCTGGCCCAACTCTTCCCTTCTTACACATCATATGCCTCTACTCTTCTGGGAGTCTTACTGTCTGTGCTAGCCCAGCTCCTCTCCCCTAAACATCATAGCCCTCTCCTCTTCTGGATGTGCCTGACTGCTGTCTGTGTTGGTGTTGGGTGGGGTGGAGGAACTTGACTGGCTTGCACCTTGTGGACAGCCTTCCCAGAAGAGTTGAAGCGGTTACAGCTGCAAAGGGTGGACCAACTCAATACTGAATAAGACTGGGATGCCATCATAGGTGTGTGCAGCCTATTGCATTAGGGTGTGCACCCCAAAGCTCAAAACACACATGCCTTTCTCTGGGCAGTGAATGGGAAGTGCTCTTGGCTGAGTGGGTTCATGTTCATTCACAAACTGAAGCATAGAAAACACTGTTTACTATGCTTCCGTTATGAAATGAACACAGTAAGCGAGTGACTTACTGCGGGGGGGGGGGGGCAGGGGGAAACACGGGAGGAAACCTGGGAAGCAGGGAGAATTGGTACCATGTATAATGATTAGGCACACCTGGCATATCCCCTGCGCACACCTATGGGTGCCATCAAAGTTCACATGCGTGTAAAGGCAGGTGTCCCAACACTTTTGACAAAATAGTGTATATATATGTGTGTGTGTGTGTGTGTGTGTGTGTGTGTGTGTGTATGTATGTATGTATGTATGTATATATATATATATATATATATATATATATATATATATATATATATATATATATATAATGTATGTGTGTGCATGTGCGTGTGTCTATATACAGATAGAGATGGACAGATAGAGATATATATATATATACTCCATGAGCAATTTTCTATTACCAAATGAAACACAAATTTTAATCCTTGTTGTAATGTATTTATTTAGCTAAATATGGATACTTCATTATTCTATAACAGCACTTCGGTACATTGATGCAAAATCTTGGGTAAGGTTGTGTATGTGAAGGTGTTGCTTGCTACATTTCTTGATGTTCTTTTGGTGTTGGATAATTTTCAGATCCAAATTCAGGTCAATGATAACGTGCTGATTTAACTTTAATCCATAAAGCCTTCTGATTAGCTGAAGGAGATTTTGGTTATCCAAGAAAATATTAGAAAATGAAAAGAATCCTTGCTGCCATTTTCTTTTGAGACCATCGATCGATCTGCCCACATTTTGTTGGGTAAGCCATTCGTAATACTGAAAAGATTTTTGTTTTTCTTTTTTGCTTGATTTTCATTCACATACGAGGCATTCAGGATTCATCTGACCCTCCAAAACAAAGGTTTGATTATCTGCGCGGTGACTGGTCATAGGTCGTAGAGTCCGTATTTCAGCCTTGGACACCTGGAAAACAAAAAGATTGAGATGTTGTGAAGCCTCGGCTATAGGAGATGTTTGGTGGCACTGTGTATACGTGTCTTCACCATTTGTATCTTTAAAAGCCAAAAAGCATTGTGTTGTTGAGAAAACAGCTAGATAGACCAAGGCTAAATCAGAACTAAAAATATGTAACAAAGACTCAGTTCATAAATATTTGCCAAATAATGGTGTCCTACAATTTCTCTAAGGCTCCGTTCACATCTAGGCGTTTTGGGGCGTTTTTGGGGCGTTTTTCTGCTCTTGGATCAGCTCTCAAAACGCCCAACAAGACAAATCCTATTCATTTCAATGGCCCCTGTTCACATCTGAGCGTTTTGACGCTGTTTACAAAACGCCCAACGCTCAAAAAAGTACATGAGCTTCTTTTTGGGCAGATTACAGGCGTTTTCCATTGATCTCTATTCAATCTAAAAACGCCTGCACAAAAATCGCGGTAAAAATCGCGGTAAAATCGCGGTAAAAAACGCCGCAAAAATCGCGGTAAAATCGCGGTAAAAAACGCGCGAAAAACGCTACGCTCAGGTGTGAATGTAGCCTTAAGTAGATGAACTTGATGGATGAACAAGTTGGATGGATGGATGAAGTTGGAATAAACAAGGAGGTCCTGTGAGGCCTGGTTCACACATATGCGTTTCTTTGGTGCTTTCTACTTTTTGCAGAAAAGCGCTACAGTCCATTTAACGTTGTTTCCTATAGGACATGTTCACATTTATGCTTTTTTTTCAGCTGCTGCATTATAGCATGGAAAGGTTTAACCTCTTTTTTTTTAATGCAAAACTGTGCTTTTTTTGCTTTTTTTGGTGCAATAGACTAAAATAGAGAAGCTGCAAAAAAAACATGTAGTTTGTTTTCGCTGTGATATTGTAGCATTTTGCTTTTTTTTGTTTGCTTTTTTGTTTTGTTGTTTTTTCAACAGCAAATTGGCCAAAAAAAGGCATTAAAAAATGCAAAACTGTAAACTGCAGAAACTAGGATTGCACTGACACCGGAACCAGTATCGGTACTCGTGCAAAACTGCAAATGCACTGATACCTGAAAACGATACTTTAAGAGCCCATTCACACTAGCGCGACTTGTGAGGCGACTTGTGTGCCCTCAAGTCGCCCCAAGTTGCTTGACATAACAAAAGCAATGTAAATCAATGAGTGCCGTCTTAATTGGCACTACTGAAGTCGCTCCGACTTCAGAAAAGGGTCCTGTACTACTTTGAGGCGACTTGTGATCCGACTTGTCCCATATACTTCAATGGGAGTCGCCTCCTTATCTTAATTGAAGCGACTTGTTATCAGACTTTCCAGGAAGAAGAAAGAGATTAGCCAGGCATTCCCCACATTGCAGCCATGCCTATATGGTATATAGTATATATATATATATATATATATATATATATATATGTAATGGTATATATATTCCATTATCTCTGCTTGGTCTGTGTGAGTGGCACTGGTGGGCAATGAGGAAATGAGTAAAAAAAAAACTGAAAAGGGGAATTAGGTCACAACACATCATATTCTGATTGGCCAAATACAAAGTCGTCTGTCATATAAGTCGCGCAAAATAATTCACAAGTCACGCTGAAGTCGCGTAATCTCGTGGTAAAATCGCGGTAAAAAGTCGCTCCGATAGTGTGAACCGACTCTAAGGCTCAGTTCTTTCAGCTGTCAGCAGGATTCCCCCACCGACAGCTGAAATGTAAAAAAAAAAAAAAAAAAAATGGCAATTATTAGTTGTTAAGGAGTGGGGCCGCCATGTCCTTAGCAACCGATGACTCATTAAGCTGTCAGTGGGGATCCCCTGTTGACAGCTGAAGTGTTACATAGTTACATAGTAGTTGAGGTTGAATAAAGACAATAGTCCATCCAGTTCAACCTGTAAGGTGTGTGTGGCCGTAATCATCTCTCATACCCCTGAATGTTCTGATCCTTGAGATGTATGTTCAAGAGTCTTTTGAATGTAGCCATACTTCCCGCAGAAACCACCTCTTGTGGTAGAGAATTCCACAATCCTGTAGCCCTAACAGTAAAGAACCCCCTGCGTTGCCTGAGGTTAAAACGCTTCTCCTCTAATCGCATTGTATGCACTCGAGTCCTCATGCAATCCTTTCGACTGAATAGCATTTTTTCTATGCTGAGATCACCATTGAGGTATTTATAAATTGCTATCATGTCCCCTCTCAGGGGGTGTTAAAGCCATAGTAAAGCCCACTTTGTTATCTTTACCTACAGGTAAGTCTATAATGAGGCTTACCTGAAGGTAAAATGAATATCTCCTAAATGTTTAGGAGATATTCACCCTTCATGCAGCCAGTGACATCGATTGCGCATGAGCTCATACCTTTCTGGAACTTCAGAGCTTCGTACCGAAAGGGTTCCTGCACGTATGCGCATGAGTGGCGTCATTGTGGCTCCAGCCACTCACACAGCCAGAGCCTGCAAACCCGGAAGAAAGATCGGGGGATTTTGTCAGCCTTCTCAGCAGTGACAGCGTGCTGCTGGAGGGCTTCGTTTTAGGGTAAGTATTCCAGAATGTGCTAGTATGTGATGCATACTAGCACATTATAAAATTGCCTTACAAGAGTTTTTTTTTGTTTTTTATTTTACCAGCTGCGGATTACAACCCCTTTTAAAGAAGTTTGGCAATTGGAGCTGTCAAAAAAAAAAAAAAGCAGATTGGCAATGTTCATCATCAACATTGCTCAGCTGATGAAACCCAAAGATAAAAAGAAACCTTGTTTCATTTTTATTTTACTGTTTCTTCATCTACAGATCAAAGAGATGAATTTCAATCTGCAGATGAAGTCAGTTTAAACTAAGCAATCTTTTAACCTGTTTGTGTGTTTTATTAGGGTTCCATTCACATACCCTGCGGCCGCGGTTCACTGCATTGGGGCCTGGCGCGTCCCTGTTCACCGATTTAGGTGTGAATCCGGTCCAAATTTTTGCCTGAATTGGAACCAAAGATGCACAGGACCCTTTGAGAATGCGGACTGCGGCCACCGGTGTGAATCGGCTCCATTAAAAGCCGGTCACTCTCTCCTGTCATGTGATCTGGATGCAGGGAAACCCGCATCCAATTCGCATTTGTGTGAACCCCGCCTGAATGTTCCTCTGTTTAACCCCTTATCAACCCTTACTTTACTCTAATCGGTCTTAAATTAACTCCTTACTCTGCTTAATTTAATTATTTTCCTGCTGATTTTTTATTTTTTTTGTTCACTTCTATTTTATAAACTTTTATTGACTTGTTTACTTTGTTCATTAATATTTTTACACCTTGAACATATACAGTGGGTACGAAAAGTATTCAGACCCCCTTACATTTTTCACTCTTTGTTATATTGCAGCCATTTGCTAAAATCATTTAAGTTCATTCTTCTTCCTCATGAATGTACACATAGCACCCCATACTGACAGAAAAACACAGAATTGTTGACATTGTTGCAGATTTATTAAAAAAGAAAAACTGAAATATCACATGGTCCTAAGTATTCAGACCCTTTGCTGTGACACTCATATTTAACTCAGGTGCTTTCCATTTCTTCTGATCATCATTGAGATGGTTCTACACCTTCATTTGAGTCCAGCTGTGTTTGATTATACTGATTGGACTTGATTAGGAAAGCCACACACCTGTCTATATAAGACTTTCCAGATCACAATGCATGTCAGAGCAAATGAGAATCATGAGGTCAAAGGAACTGCCTGAAGAGCTCAGAGACAGAATTGTGGCAAGGCACAGATCTGGCCAAGGTTACAAAAAGATTTCTGCTGCACTTAAGGTTCCTAAGAGCACAGTGGCCTCCATAATCCTCAAATGGAAGACATTTGGGACGACCAGAACCCTTCCTAGAGCTGGCCGTCCGGCCAAACTGAGCTATCGGGGGAGAAGAGCCTTGGTGAGAGAGGTAAAGAAGAACCCAAAGATCACTGTGGCTGAGCTCCAGAGATGCAGTCAGGAGACGGGAGAAAGTTGTAGAAAGTCAACCATCACTGCAGCCCTCCACCAGTTGGGGCTTTATGGCAGAGTGGCCCGACGGAAGCCTCTCCTCAGTGTAAGACACATGAAAGCCCGCATGGAGTTTGCTAAAAAAACACCTGAAGGACTCCAAGATGGGGAGAAATAAGATTCTCTGGTCTGATGAGACCAAAATAGAACTTTTTGGCCTTAATTCTAAGCGGTATGTGTGCAGAAAACCAGGCACTGCTCATCACCTGTCCAATACAGTCCCAACAGTGAAGCATGGTGGTGGCAGCATCATGCTGTGGGGGTGTTTTTCAGCTGCAGGGACAGGACGACTGGTTGCAATTGAGGGAAAGATGAATGCGGCCAAGTACAGGGATATCCTGGACAAAAACCTTCTCCAGAGTGCTCTGGACCTCAGACTGGGCCGAAGGTTTACCTTCCAACAAGACAATGACCCTAAGCACACAGCTAAAATAACGAAGGAGTGGCTTCACAACAACTCTGTGACTGTTCTTGAATGGCCCAGCCAGAGCCCTGACTTAAACCCAATTGAGCATCTCTGGAGTTACCTAAAAATGGCTGTCCACCAACGTTTACCATCCAACCTGACAGAACTGGAGAGGATCTGCAAGGAGGAATGGCAGAGGATCCCCAAATCCAGGTGTGAAAGACTTGTTGCATCTTTCCCAAAAAGACTCCTGGCTGTATTAGATCAAAAGGGGGCTTCTACTAAATACTGAGCAAAGGGTCTGAATACTTAGGACCATGTGATATTTCAGTTTTTCTTTTTTAATAAATCTGCAACAATGTCAACAATTCTGTGTTTTTCTGTCAGTATGGGGTGCTATGTGTACATTCATGAGAAAGAAGAATGAACTTAAATGATTTTAGCAAATGGCTGCAATATAACAAAGAGTGAAAAATTTAAGGGGGTCTGAATACTTTCCGTACCCACTGTATTTACATTTCACAATAAAAAAAAGCACATTTGTAAATAACTTTTCAATTCTTTGTACCATTGCTGACAGCTGTAGTGTAAACAAAACTATTTTGGTATCGGTAATTGATATCAGCGAGTACTGCGCTATAAACAAAAATAGGGCGACAATTCTGAAAAAAAAAAAAAAAAAAATTTCACATTCTGCTATATAACATTCTCAAAAAAAAATTTAAAAATCAAAATGTTTTAACATTTTAGGCCAATTTGTTTTCTTCTACATATTTTTGGTAAAAAAAAAAAAATCGCAATAAGCGCATTTTGATTGGTTTGCGCAAAAGTTATCGCGTCTACTAACTACGGGAAAGATTTGTCATTTTTATTGTTTTGTTTTTTTAACTAGTAATGGAGGTCGATCTGCGATCTTTAGCGGGACTGCGACAATGCGGCGGACAGATCGGATCGGTTTTTGACACTTTTGGGGGGGATCAGTGACATTACTACAGTAATCAGTGCTAAAAATATGCACTGTTACTGTAATAATGACACTGACAGGGAAGGGGTTAACATTGTGGGTGATCAATGGGTTAAATGTGAGCCTAGGGGAGTGATTCTAACTGTTGAGGGGGGGGGGTCGTGGCTTACGAAATGACCATAGAGACATGTGATCCTATATAGAAGGATCACAGAGGCTCTGTGATCATTACAGGGAGAAGGCTGGTCAGCTGTGTTTACAACAGCCGGCCATCCTTCTCTCTCAGTTGGGAGCGATCGCAGGTGTCAGGCGGCAATCAGAGCCGCCTGACCTGTGCATCGGCTTCCCCGCTGAAGAGTGGGGGCGGGAGCCTGCCGCCGGCAGCATGCGCTCGCCCCCTAGATGCAGGCGCGCAACCAACGTATACCTACATCGGTTTGCGCAGGAGAGCCACCCTGCCGCAGTTAAAAGGCGGTGGGTGGTCGGGAATCAGCTAATGCTGAGAGAAAGGACCGACTGAGGGAATTTACTAAGTCTGGAGCAGACTTGCCACGAAGAATGAAGGCAAAAGGGTGTACTTAATAAAGAGGCCGGTGAGTGTATGTGTGTGTGTGTGTATATGTATATATATATATATATATATATATATATATATAATGTGTGTATGGACAGTTGCCACTTTTGGAACATGAGGACAAGACTGGTAAAACACTCTTCTAGGGCACCAGTGCACATTTGAATCTGAATGCCGTGTTAGTAAATTGCCCTCTGAGGCTATTATTTCCTCTTGTATCATCAGATCAGCACTTCAAAGCATCAGATCATAGAGCAGGGTTCTAGGATGTTAGGGTGTGAAGAGTGCGGTTCGCACCTCCTGCTATAGACCGCGCGCCCCATTATCTCGAGTATGCTTCATGCTGCAGATGTCTGCATTTAGCTGTGACTCTCTCTTCCCCGCCCCCCCCCCCCCCCCCCCGTGTAAAATAATTATCACTTTTAGAAACACATCCATTAGTGGTGATGAAAAAAAATAATCAGGAGCCTCTAGGGCAAGCTGTTAGAGTTGTGACATAACGAGGATATGAGACGTTTTAAGGTATCCATAGACAGATGTACACATCAGAGACTTAACTAGAACCTTCAGGGCCCCGGTGCAAGGAACCATAAAGGGCCCCCTGGACCCCTGGCCGGGGCCCTTCCCTTTAAGCCTGGGGCTCTTCCCACTGATCCTGGGGCCCTTTACTCTCATTGCGGGGTCCTTTATTACGGTCCCACAGCGGGACCCTTTCACAAGTTCTGCAGTGGGCCCCCTTCCTGCCATCTTGGGGCCTCCCCACAGTGGTGGAATGCCAGGGCCCGGTTGCAAGTGTGACCTTTGCGATCCTGGAAGTTCACCCACTGGTGTCAGTAGTTTTTATTTTTTGGTACTTAAATTGTATTATTTATCATTTTATTTATTTTTTTTTACAATGTCACTGACTATGACTGTCCATCCAGAAAAGGAAGGAGTTGGTAAATTACATATTTACCGACCCCTTCCTGGTTCTCTATTGTGATAAATCCCCTGCAGCAGCCGGCAGGAGAGGGAGGAGAGGGGGGGGGAGAAACAGTAGGGGGGGCCCAGAGACAGCAGAACACAAGTGAACTGGATAGGGGGAGTGGCGGGGGCAGCATACAGAGGAACCAATCTCCTCCATTTTCCTCCTGCAGATACAGGAGGAAAAAGGAGGACAGTGATTTCTCTACATGCTGCCCCGCCGCCCCTCCTATCCAGGTGTACAGGGGAGCCGCACAGGCCCCCTGGAGCATGGGGCCCGGATGCAATTGTAACCCCTGTAGTTATGCCCCTGATCAATAAACACCTGCCGCATGGGAGGGTTGATTGGACAGGTTGGAAAATGTATTGCCTTTATTTCCTCAACTCAAAGTCAGTGTGATGGTGTGGTATTACAGAGCAATGCCTTCCCAAAATTATTTACTTCCGCTTATATACCCTACATGCAGATGTTCTTCATGTGAAGGGGTACTCACCCACCGAATTTACAATGCCCCTCTCTAGTCCATGCATAGGTCAAACAATTCGGTATAGAGGCACATCCAGTAGAAAGGTTTGTCACACTTGTGGGGAAATGGAAGGAGTTTATTGATGTCAGCAGTTTACCGGTAACAGGTAAAAACAACGCGTTTCGGAGGAAAAATGCTATGACTCATCTGCTGTCAGCGAGGAAACCCGCTGACGGCAGAGTATAAACAAAACAGATGCCTGTTTAAAAGAAAAAAGCGCCAAATTATTCTTAAAATTTGCATGTGCCCCCCCCCCCCCCACGATCATTTTTCGACCAATCCGAATTTGAATCATTCAAAAAATTTGGAATTCGTTACAGAACGAATCTACAAAACAAACTTTTATGAAATTCATTACTATTTTAATATAGAAAACCAAAAAAATATTGTAAATATAACCAAACATTTGTCTGAATTTATATTCAGACCAAAACGAATTGCACGTCTATTTATGGTTGTAATTTTTTACCTCCCAATGAAAGCTGATATGGAAAATAACGATTTTCCTAGCTTAGTTCAGCCTTTCTCAACTTTTTTACCCTAGAGGAATCCATGCAGTAATTTTCAGATCTCTAGGAACCCCCACCATTCATATGGGGGACCAGTTGAAAGAATGCTCCTTACAGTAGTGGTCACAATGCCACCATACAGAGAGCTAAAAAGATGATTAGTGCCCCACCATTGATTCTGCCAAGTAATGTTGGCCCCAAAACTATGCAGGCATCATCAGATGGGAGGACCATCAACCACAGCTCAATGAACCCCTAGCAAACTCTGAAGGAACCCTAAAGGTTCAACAAAGCCATGGTTGAGAACGCTTCCCTTACACTAGTGGTCAGAATGCCACCATACAGAGAACTAAAAAGATGGCTGGTGCTATGCCACTGACTCTGCCAAGTAGCATTGACCCCAGGCCTATGCAGGCATCATCAAATGAGAGGTCAATCAATCAATCAGCATTCAAGGAACCCCTAACAACCTCTGGAGGAACCCTAAAGGTTGCGCAAAGCCCAAGTTGACAATAGCTGACTTAGTCAATTGAGCCTACGACGTTGGATCTGTGTGCCTTCATTCGGCCTAGACGTAGTAGAAGGGTGATTTGGAAACAAGCAAGAGGCCAGCATTTAACCTGTCAGTGTACACAAAGGGGAAGAATGGCGAGTAAACAGGGAAATTAAAGTGCTTCCTACAGGTTGCCAGGAGACCGTGACTCTTGGCTAAAAATTGTACTTGAAGTGTGTGCGTAGAAATCACCAGAACGGCAATTTAGATTCCACCATAACTGAAACGCATTACTATGCCGAGTCCAAGATTTATTTCCATGTTGTCATTCTTATTTACACCATGAAAGATACAATTGCAAAACTGATATGTTGTGAAGCTCCGGAATAACTAGTAACTAACAACAGCTGTGAAACTTTTAAGATTATATTGTTGCCACCGTCACCCTATAATATATTGTGGCCACCGTCTTCATACAATACATGGTGGCCACCGTCCTCCTAAAATACACTGTGGCCACCGTCTTCATTCAATACACGGTGGCCACCGTCTTCATTCAATACACGGTGGCCACCGTCTTCATACAATACACCGTGGCCACCGTCTTCATACAATACACCGTGGCCACCGTCCTCATACAATACACCGTGGCCACCGTCCTCATACAATACACCGTGGCCACCGTCTTCATACAATACACCGTGGCCACCGTCTTCATACAATACACCGTGGCCGCCGTCTTCATACAATACACCGTGGCCACCGTCTTCATACAATACACCGTGGCCACCGTCCTCATACAATACACCGTGGCCATCGTCTTCATACAATACATGGTGGCCACCGTCCTCCTAAAATACACTGTGCCACCGTCTTCATTCAATACACCGTGGCCACCGTCTTCATACAATACATTGTGGCCACCGTCTTCATACAATACATTGTGGCCACCGTCCTCATACAATACACCGTGGCCACCGTCCTCATACAATACACCGTGGCCACCGTCTTCATACAATACACCGTGGACACGTCTTCATACAATACACTGTGGCCTCCATCATCCTATAATACCGTATGCCCATCCTATAAAACAGAAGTCTCCACACTTTCTAAAAAAGGGCCGGTTTACTGTCCTTCAGACTTTCGGGGGGCCAGACTGTGGCCAGAGGGAGTAGAAAAAGACCTGGTGTCAGTGGGAGGAATAGTGCCCAATCATTGGTGTCAGTGAGAGGAATAGTGCCCCATCATTGGTGTCAGTGAGAGGAATAGTGCCCCATCATTGGTGTCAGTGGGAGGAATAGTGCCCCATCATTGGTGTCAGTGGGAGGAATAGTGCCCCATCATTGATGTCAGTGGGAGGAATAGTGCCCCATCATGGGTGTCAGTGAGAGGAATAGTGCCCCATCATTGGTGTCAGTGAGAGGAATAGTGCCCCATCATTGGTGTCAGTGGGAAGAATAGTGCCCCATCATTGGTGTCAGTGGGAGGAATAGTGCCCCATCATTGGTGTCAGTGAGAGGAATAGTGCCCCATCATTGGTGTCAGTGAGAGGAATAGTGCCCCATCATTGGTGTCAGTGGGAGGAATAGTGCCCCACATATTTGGTGTCAGTGGGAGGAATAGTGCCCCATCATTGGTGTCAGTGGGAGGAATAGTGCCCCATCATTGGTGTCAGTGGGAGGAATAGTGCGCCATCATTGATGTCAGTGGGGAGGAATAGTGCCCCATCATTGGTGTCAGTAGGAGGAATAGTGCACCATTATTGTTGTCAGTGGGAGGAATAGTGCCCCATCATTGGTGTCAGTAGGAGGAATAGAGTGGCAGGAACTATGGCCTACTATTGCTGACAGTGTGGGGAATAATGCCCCAAGGCACAGACAAAAGCAAGCAGAGGGCAACATCTGGACCCCGGGCCGTAGTTTGGGGACCACTGCTACAATGCATCATGGCCACCATCTTTCTATAATACAATGTGGCCACTGTTGTGATACAAGAAATTATTGCTACTGTCAATTGCCACAGTTAGAAAACACCCCCCCCCCCCCAGGCCTACATTTAACCCTTTGATCGCCCCTGGGTTAACCTCTTCCCTGCCAGTGTCATTATTACAGTAACCGTGCATATTTTTAGCACTGATTACTGTAGTAATGTCACTGGTCCCCCCAAAAATGTCAGTTAGGGGTCCAATCTGTCCGCCGCAATGTCGCAGTCCTGCTAAAAATTGCACATCATTGGTGTCAGTGGGAGGAACAGTGCCCCTATCTGATGTCTGATCGCCGCCATTACTAGTAAAAAATAAATAAAAATGACATAAATCGTTCCCCTAGTTTGTAGATGCGATAACTTTTGCGCAAAGCAATCAAAATACACTTATTGGGTTTTTTTATACCAAAAATATGTAGCAGAATACAAATTGGCCTACAATGAAAAAATTTGATTTTTACATTTTTTTGTATTGGGAATGTTATATAGCAAAAAGTGAAAAATATTGTTTTTTTTTTCAGAATTGTCACTATTTTTTTGTTTATAGTGCAAAAAATAAAAATCGCACAGGTGATCAAATACCACCAAAAGAAAGCTTTATTTGTGGGGAAAAAAATAAAAATTTTATTTGGGTACAGCGTTGCACGACCGCGCAATTGTCTGTTAAAGTAACGCAGTGCCGAATCGCAAAAAAATGGGCTGGTCATTAAAGGGGAAAATCTTCCGGTCCAGAAGTGGTTAAATGTGCCTTCATGGACTTAACTAATTTCATACGACTTTTTGTTTCACGTCAATTATCAAAGAAGGATTTGACAAGGGAATGTGCAATAAGACTATAATATGATTTTCTTGATGGGGAGTCAATGTAATGGTTAGAAATTCAGATTTTATTTTTATTTTTTTTGCTTACTCTAGTCGAAACCAATTGTCAAATCGTCCCTTTCAACCCCTTCATAGCCAAATTATTAATTTATTCTGCCCATTGAAATAAACGAACATTCATGTGCTAAACGCGCATTGTGTTTAGGTGCGTGTACACGTGTTGTGGCGCGATGGGTGGTTTTCCTGCCAAACTCTCCAAACCCCGATACTAGCAAGGTGTACCCAATAAAGTGGCTAGTAAGCGTATTTTTATTCTACAGAGCCTCGGCTTTTCAGAAAATATTCTTGCCAAAGGGGGGAGGGGTTTAATCTTGTAGTTGCAGATTTTTACATGCGTGCAAAAACCTAAAAAATAAACTGCTGTAGAGGCGAAGTGGTTATGGAAGCCAACAGCTCCAGGATAAGGATCTTTATTTTCACAAAAGTGACCGCTCTATTAAGCCAATTACAGCAGGAATGGAATATTCACAGTCCCAAAACTAAAATAAAATCCCTTCTCCTTGTGTTGAAGCTTTGTGAATTGAGGCTTATGTCTGATGAACCTCCTCTATCCGCGGGGTCATTCTCAGAGAAGTCTTGGCTACATCCAGGAGGTTGGAAGTGAAAGTTGTCTGATTTCCTGCATGCTCAATGCGGGGACAGGATGGGAGCTAAGTGTGTTTGCACCAGTGTTAATTTTGGCAGCAAATTTCAATTTAGTTTTAGTCTTAGTCTTAAGACTAAAATAGCATTTTAGTTTTAGTCCCATTTTAGTCTTCTGCAAGTGTTTTAGTTTTAGTTGTATTTAGTCGACTAAAACTCCAATATATTTTAGTCGACTAAAACGCCCTACATTTTAGTCGACTAAAACTCATTTTAGTCATCTATAATCAAATGGGTGTAGTTCAATTGTAATTTGTAATGCATTATTTAAGCATTTCTCTACAATTTCCAAACTCATTATATACTACTGCTGGTCCTGGAGTGAAAAATCTAATATGTTATTATGTATGCTTTGAGCATGCACCAGTGTTAATTTTTGGCAGCAAATTTCGATTTAGTTTTAGTTATAGTCTTTTGACTAAAATGCCATTTTAGTTTTAGTCGTATTTTAGTCTTAAGACTAAAATGCCATTTTAGTTTTAGTCGTATTTTAGTCCTCTGAATTGTGTTAGTCGATGAAAACGTTTTAGTCGGTTTTAGTCGACGAAATTAACACTGGTTTGCACAGAGAAAGGTAACGATTGCGAAGGTGCGTCACCGTTCCCCCCTCCTCCTCTCCCTCTCCGCGTTCATTACAGAGCAATTAATCTCAGTTTATTCAAATACAGGAAGGTGAATTCTCTGAGATACCCGAAACACAAACACTTGTGCAACCTGCGGCCATCTGTGTGCAGGCATTTAACTCCTAGTTTGCTGTCACCTTTATTATCTCTATTTATTTTCACTGTATTATTACTCCGGCTTTTGTTACTTTTGTTCTGTCATCAGTTGTAGTAATTTCTGCAATGTCGGCTGCAGACTACGAGATCAGTCTGCAGTGTGATCAGTCTGCAGTGTGAAGTATATCTAAACCCAAAAACATATTAAATATATTAACCATTATTATATATATATATATATATATATATATATATATATATATATATATATATATATATATATATATATATATAATTATTATTAATAATAAATATATATATAATTAAATAAAACCATAAAATATAACAAAGTCTAATGGGAGTGATTTCATAATTATCAACCAGCTGTGGCACCTGCAGGGCTCTAATGAGGAAATCTGCTGGGCCTGCATCCTTTTAGGTTGGGTTCACACTGGGGCGGCTTCAAAGTCGCCCGACTCTGAAGCCGCCCTGTGCAGCACGACTTCAGCGGGGCTTGCAAACGACTTCTCTAATAGAAGTCAATGCAAGTCTCCCCCAAAGTAGTGCAGGAACCTTATACTAAGTCAGAGCGATTAGAACGGTTCCATTGCACTGAATAGAGCGCGACTTGTCAAGCAGCTAAGTCGCCTGACAGGTTGCCCCAGTGTGAACCTGGACTTAGGCTGGCCATACATGATACAATTTTCTGTACAATTTTCTTGAAATTTACCTTCACCTATGTAGTAGAAAGGCCTGCCTAATTGGATGCAAGTGAAAGTGTTGTTTAGCTTTGACCTCATAGTATGTGGTTTGTGGTAAATCTAACATAAAATTGTACAACAAAAGTTAAACATGTATGGCCAGCCTTAGACGTGTTCCTAATGGAAGTAGCTCATCAAAAATGACATTTTTGTTGCAGGGGATGCCTAAAATCTGATTTGTATCTTAGTGTAGGCTTCTAGTGAGCCAATCACACAAGCAGGAAATGATGTTTCTGGGGTGTGGTCAGTATACATTCTGTGTACAGAGCCCCTCCAGGTCACCATATTGCATTTTCAGAAAATTACAGCTTCTGCAGATTGAAAAAGAAAGGTCACTTTTAATTGACATTTAATTACAATATGACTTGTACATGCTATATTATTTCCCCCCCCCCCCCCCACGAAATTTGAGTTACCCTTTAAATATTCTATAATAAATCATAAATATAAATTATATATTAAATATTCTATATTAACAATAAAAATGTAACATATTAAAAACATTCACATGTAACACATTTTATGTTTTTTTTTTTTTAATGTTACATTTTTATTTTTAATATATAATATTTAATATACAATTCTATTTAGGATTAAATAATATTTAATGTTACATTTTATGTTTTTTTTTTAATATGTTACATTTTTAGGTTTAATATTTGATATATAATTTATTATTTATATTTATGATTTCATATGTATATTTAATATGTTACTTTTTAATTTTTTCATATGTTAAATTTTTATGTTTAACATAGAATATTTAATATACAATTATATTTGTTTTAATATATAATATTTATTACATTTTATGTTTTTTTTAATATGTTACATTTTTAGGTTTAATATATAATATTTTAATGTATAATTTAATTAAATATATAATATTTAATATTGTACATTTTATGTTTTATATATGTTACATTTTTATGTTTAATTTATAATATTTAATATACAAGTATATTTATGAATAAATATATAATATTTAATATGTTACATTTTATGGGGGGGTTTTATATGTTAATTTTTTAAGTCTAATATTTGATATATAATGTATTATTTATATTTATGATTTCATATGTTATATTTAATGTTACTTTTTATTTTTTTAATATGTTACATTTATATTTATGATTTCATATGTTATATTTAATATGTTACTTTTTATTTTTTTTAATATGTATTATTTATATTTATGATTTCATATGTTATATTTAATATGTTACTTTTTTTATTTTTTTAATATGTTGCATTTTTATATTTAATATAGAATATTTAATATACAATTATATTTGTTTAAATATAGATAAAGATAAAAGATTTGTTTAAATATGTAATATTTAAAATGTCACATTTTATGTTTTTTTTAATATGTTACATTTTTATGCTTAATACATAATATTTAAAATATAATTATATTTGACTAAACATATAATATTTAATATGTTACATTTTTTTTTAATGTTACATTTTTATGTTTAATATAGAATCTATGAAAATAAAGGTAAAAAATACTTGAAAAAAGAAAGCTAATGCAGCCCTAACATCTACGGACAGGTAAGTCGCAATATATAATCTTTTTTGGGTTTGGGTTTAGTGAGATTTTAAACCGGTTGAGGGCCACAAAGAAGATGAGATGGTGAGATTGGCCAGATGCTTCCCGAAAAAAAACACCAGTTTGATGTGTATTTTTTGGACCCTTTCTTACCCTATCAAAATCCAAACAAAAACAACTATGACCGTAGAGCCCAAACACGTTGGGCGGAGTCGAGGGCTGTGATGCCATCGGGCACGCTGGAGGAAGTTGCAGCAGCGCCATATTTGTTCTTGTACATTGCGAGTATAGCTGTCATTCATGTTAGTGCAAGATCTTAATTTTACATGCTTTTGATTTGCTACACTGAGCTTCTGTCCTCCTTCATTCCTTTGCCTCAAATTAATAATTGTGGTTGATTTTATATTGTCCTATATGGCACATTAAAAGGGGTATAGTAAAAAAAAAAAAAAAAAAAAAAATAAGAGACTTGGCTAGAGTTAGATAAAAATGTGCTTCTGCTTTAAGTAAGCCCATCGCTGTCAGCTGAGGTGATCTCGGCGTTGGAGGTAGGGCAGCGCGTTGCATCCAGATGTGTCATTCCTGGTGTGTGGGAAAAGCAGGGGTGACCTTGTACCTCGGTGTGTACATGAAAACAGGACGCTGGCTCTTTTCCTGCCCAGCTGCCTGTCTAATGCTCCTTCCCCAAACACTGTAAGTCAGTAATCTGTTAATAGCCAGCCTTGTCTGGGACAGGTGCCGCGAGCTTTAGCCCTAGGTACAGGCTGACTCACTACCCAGGTATGGCTGAGAGCGGTGAGTAATGGTTCGCAGAGAGCAGGACCACCTCCTTAGCGGTTCACGGCGTATCTGACGAGCTGATAATTATGGGGTTGACTCTCCAGACGCGCCCCCCCCCCCCCCACCTGGGTCTCCTCTATTCTCTCACATTATGAAACAAAAGCTAGGGAACATTTTTCGGGCAATTTCCACTAGCTTTGGATGGCCAAAAATCACCAAAGGGTTGAAGGCGCCATTTTTATATTAACACATGCGTTGGCGGTCAGCTGCTTTGAACATTTGGATATCCTTTACAGCCCAAAGCTGGTGTAAAGTGGTTGAACTTGTCTGGTACTCGCCATGGTACATGCCAACATTTCAGAATAATTAGGAGGAACACCTGCTGAACACATGGAGGCAATAAAATTGGGTGTTGCCTCACATCTTTTTGCATTGTGCCCAACTGTCCCTCATTTTCAGGAGCTGTCCATCTTTCGAAACAAATCCAACCCTTTAGCTTTCATCCTCAGCTGTCCCTCTAGGGATGCATTCACACCTGAGTGTATTGTAGCTCGAAGCTTCAAAATGCTGAGGAAAAAAAAAAAAAATTTTTCTCTGTGGGATTCGTTCACATCTCCACTCCAAGTCACCTAAAGCCAAATGCTTGAAGCTCAAAAAAAAAAGTTTTGGAGCTCCTTGCTACCTCCATTTGGGAAGATTGGTGCGTTTTAAAAGTGTTTGTTTCCCCATAGAAATGCATTAAAACGCACTATTCACACGTTTTTGAACGTTTTACTGCTCAAATGCAATAATTCGATAAAAATAAATACATAATAAATAAAATAAGCCTAATATAAAAAAATATAAAAAAAAACCTAACAAAAGGAAAAATAAATACATAATTTTATTAACCTTTAACCCCCAAAATATATATATATATATATATATATATATATATATATATATATATATATATAGGTAAAAAAAGAAAAAAAATAATCAAAATAAATTACCCCCTAACCCTTTATCACTAATAAAAAAATATATATATTAATAAACAATGAAAGCAGATGAAAAAGCTGAAAAACATAGCAATCAATGATGAAACCGATTATATTTTTCTCTACTGGCTAATAAAAAGAGCCAAAGCTCAAAAATGCGTAATCTTCAGGTCATGGTATGAAGGTACTTGTGTCTCCAGGTCATGGTATGAAGGTACTCGTGTCTCTAGGTCATGATATGAAGGCTCTCCTGTCTCCAGGTCATGATATGAAGGCTCTCCTGTCTCCAGGTCATGATATGAAGGCTCTCGTGTCTCCAGGTCATGATATGAAGGCTCTCGTGTCTCCAGGTCATGATATGAAGGCTCTCCTGTCTCCAGGTCATGATATGAAGGCTCTCGTGTCTCCAGGTCATGATATGAAGGCTCTCCTGTCTCCAGGTCATGGTATAAAGGTTCTCGTGTCTCCAGGTCATGGTATAAAGGTTCTCGTGTCTCCAGGTCATGGTATCTCTATTAGTAGTTGGCTACATTCGAGTAGGCTTGTTTTCTAATGTTGAAGTCTTTTCATAGTTTCTCCAACCCAAGTCTTCAGTTCCAATGAGTGTCAAGATACAGCATTATTTTTTTCCACACAGGTACAGTAGCACTGACAAGTTCATGAAAAAGGTACAGTAGCACTGACACCTTCTAATCCCCAAGAAAAATCTAATCTAGTCATCCCATTTGGGATGGAGTGTTGGAAAACCTCAGAAGGATCTTTAACAAAAGTCTCATCACTGTCTCTTAAACCCACCATTACTCTGAAACAGGAGCTTTGACATCCAACAGATCGAACACCCAAACACAAGCCAAGTAACTTGGCATATTTAGTGAAGTGTAGTGAGGAATACAAAGACCTGTACATTGGGAAGATGAAGCGACCTCTTACCAAATGAATGGACCAACATACAAGGGCAAGTTCTACAGGTCAAGAATTAAGTCTTCCTACACCTAAAGGAAAAGGGACTTTCTTTCAAAGACCGTGGGGTGCACACCTTGGACAGAGAGGACAACTGGTTCACAAAAGGCATATAGGAGACCATCTATGTTGACTATGTCAATTGAACTGGGGTGGGGGTCTTCTACACCATATGTCTTCTACAAATAAAGCCTTTTAACCTCTCTACCCTGATGAATTCACAACTTCATCTATATATGTATATATATCAAAGGATTACCATTTATGAAGCCTTTCTGGCACAAAGGATGGAATTATGGAGATAGAATAGGGGGTTCCACAACTTTCATTCCTCCCATTTTGTTTTTGGACAATCCGCATCTAGACAGAGTCCATGGCAAATTGGTGAAGATGTTGGTGTCACCTATATGGATTTAAACATTGGGGTATCTTCCTGACACTCATTAGAACTGAAGAAGTGACTTGGAGAAGCTACAAGCATGTTCTACATTGCAGAACAAGTCTAGATAAATGTGACATTGACTACTTTTAGATGTTGCTGTTTTGAAGAGCCAGTATAAAGGAGATCTATTGGTGGGAAAAAGGACTTGTGGGTCTAAGCAAGCTTTATTCAGCCAGGGTTCTGTGGAACCCTAGAGTTCCTTGCCAGGGGTTCCTTGAGCAATAGGCAATTCCTACCTCTCAGATAAGTAACCACTGACACCAACATCTTTATAGCTGACTGCAAGTGGAGATTATTCCCACTGACCGCCAATGTAAAGAGCATTCTTCCTACTGACCACCAATGTAAGGAGCATTCTTCCCACTGACTGCCAATGTAAGGATCATTCTTCCTACTGACCACCAATGTAAGGATCATTCTTCCTACTGACCACCAATGTAAGGATCATTCTTCCTACTGACCACCAATGTAAGGATCATTCTTCCTACTGACCACCAATGTAAGGAGCATTCTTCCTACTGACCACTAATGTAAGGAGCTTTCTTCTCGCTGATCACCAACATAAGAAGCATTCTTCCCGCTGACCACCAGTGTAGGGGACATTCATGATCAGAACCATCACGCTACTATGTATGTACTGTAAGTTGTAGATCTAGTAACTACTAGTAGGGGTTCCCTGAGCCTGTAAAGTTATTTCAAAGGTTCCTCCATGTTAAAAAGGGTTGCTGCTCTAACCAATCATTTTCTGCATATTTATTCTACACGGTCGGCAGCAGCATCTTAAGAGCATTATAGGCCCCGGGCAATGCCGTGCACTGGGGCCCCGCCTACACAATCATCCACGAGAATAAAAATGCAAATCATCGATAAGGCGATATTTATTGGTACAGCAGTTGCCAGGCTAATGACTGCTTCCAAGTTGGGTGGCTGGGTCTGGTGAACACACACGGACGGGAGTCAGACTCTACTGTCCTGTTCCGTGGAGGTGGACAGGCATTCCTGCAATTGTGGGCTCCCCCTCCACGGATCAAGTGGCCTGACAGCAGCGCAGGACCGACAGGTGCTTTCCACCTGCTAAGTTTGGTGGCGGAATGCACACAGGAATCGGAATAATGCTTGACTGGGGCTGGGCCCCCCGGGCAAGTGGGGCCCCCGGGTAACTGCCCAGCATGCCCATTCGGTAAGATGGCCCTGACGGTCGGCCTAAATGAGGTGTAGCCGAGTGTGACCTATGTCTACATACTTTGCCCTATAAAGTGTCCCTCTTTCTATTAGTGTAACTTTTACCTAAAAGTAATATCTTTTTTTTTTTTTTTTACAAAGCTTTTTAGGACTTGGCTAGTTGCAGAAAGCCCAGTCTTTGACGGATAATATTAACTGGTCACATCGACAGTCTCGTCTTTCCAATCAAGTAACCTCATAAGACTGTATCGACGGGCTGTTGTTTGCTTCAAATAGGTTTTGCCTTCAAATAGGTTTTGCATTTCTATACAAGTCTATAGAAATGAACATCTTGCTTGCAGCAACTCAAAAGCAGGTCAGACGGTGCAGATCAGATGGAGCTCATCAGCAGGTCAGAGGGTGCAGATCAGATGGAGCTCAGCAGTAAGTCAGATGGAGCCCGTCAATTAATTCAGAACCTCCTTTTAAAATGATCTAAATATTCTGTTTACTGTTACTGCATGCTGTTCTTCCAACCATCCAAGAGCAGAGTTGTCCCTGCACTGCAAGGGTTAAATGCATGTTAGATCTAGAGCAGGTATCCTTAAACTACGGCCCTCCAGCTGTTGCAGAACTACACATCCCATGAGTCATTATAAAGCTCTGACATTCACAGACATGACTAGGCATGATGGGAATTGTAGTTCCTCAATGACTGGAGGGCCATAGTTTGAAGACCCCTGATCTAGAGGGGGCTGAGGAAGATATCTTACCTTACTCTGGACTTCTCCAGAACTCTCCTGTGCTGTGAGAGTCCCTCACCATCATCAGATACAATGCAGGACTATTAATCCTGTAATGCAAATGGAGGCGGCTGGCCTACAACCACAGCCTGGAGCACCTGCGAAAGGAGGCTTTGTAGGAGCAGTCACATTACTAGAGGGAAACTCGAGAAGTAGGGCAATGGCATAACATGAACCTTCAGGGCCCCAGTGCAAGAAACCATACAGGGCCCCCCTGACCGCTGGGGTCCTTTCCATAATTGGAGCCCTTCCCTCTGCTCCCAGGGCCCCTCCCTCTGAGCCTGGGCCCTTTCCACTAGTCCCGGGGCCCTTTATTTTTTTTTTT